>NW_020170402.1:891812-907999 GCF_000524195.1 Echinococcus granulosus
AGTATTTAACTCCTCTGTGAATATCAGGGGCGGAAGGCATTTAGTTTGGGAATCTTAGCAAGGAAAGTGGACAGGTTAAGGAGGTTTAGAATGAAGTCTTTTTTCAAACTCCTACTTCCTTAATTAATGGGGCATATATCTTAGATTGGATGGGAAATTATCTCATGCAGTGTTAGGATAATTTTCGGATGCTTCAAGATATTTGTCCTTCTGCCATGGCCCCTTTAAATCTTTCGTTTGTAGGTAACTTATTTTTAAGGTGACCATCTCCTACCAAAATAGAAATGTGTACCAATTTGGAGACTAGTTTCTCGTTAATCCTTCCGGTGAAAACCGTGCGCTTTGTCATGCCATGAAAGTGATTTTCCCAAGACTATCAAGAATTCAAGGTGTAACCAGCTCTTCCCATCACAAAAATCCCTGCCAGTCAAAGTGGCACTTGTGTGGTACTTAAATTGCAATTTCTTTAATTGGGCTAATTTTAGGACAAATGCTGCATCAAAAGAGACATGACACTACGTCTTATTGGAGTAGAGTGAAGTGAATTGTTTTCTGTGTTGATGTATTGCTACAGTTAATGCTGTCCAAAATGTACAAACACTCATGAACATTATAACCACCACTGAGTGCGAAAATAAAAGGGTTAAGTATGAAAGCGCTAATGGTGTCAACAGGCTGCAGAGGATCAACCATTTCGCTCCGAATGGCGCCTCAAACATCAGTAGAGACGTAGGTCTCACAATTTATGTTGCATAAATCTTATTGTTGTTTATGGAAGCCTAAAGAGTGTCAATAGTTAGTACGTCATCGTCAAAGCTGTTTCCGAAATCTGATGAAGGCTCGCCCCCACCGCAACCTCCTTCCTTTTATTACTTGATACAACGTGAATGAAGAAGTTGAATTTCTCTCGTTGAACGTGGAGTCACAAAGTACTTAAGCCAAACTGAGCCTTCTTCACTTATCAAGTAAACAATACTTTGATCTAATAGCGATATTATAAGCACTCTTTTTTGCTTTTTTAGATGAGCACGTTTTTGTGCAATTATTAAAGCATCTCTTCTTTCGATGGCAATACTACTAATTAAAATCATTAAAAAAGCATCATTTATGGACAAATATTTTTGTTTTACTTGACCCAATGAGCGTGTGACATGTTCCGTAGATAAAAAATACTTTTTAAAGAAGGTATCTTAACGCACCAACATTCTGCATTAGCCATGTCTTGATGTCCGTGTGCCTTTACAATGCCCGGTCAGGAGTGTTATTCATGCCAAGGTTGCATAAAATTCTGACAGATGCATATTTTACGCTAATACTTTCGTCTCAGCCGAAAAAGTTAACTGTAACGATCTCGACTGTTAGTACTACATAACTTGTTTTTTTTTCCAAATTGCATCCTAATTTGAGCTTCTAATCCTAAATCCACAAATAAGATTTATTTACAAATTCAGTTTGAATAGGTAATGTGGATAGATAGGTGAATATCGAACGTTTGTAACCTTAGAGTTCTTAAGGCACCTGTCCCATGTGTTATTAATGGATAGGCGAGATACGCAACTCTAACCGCGCCAGGAGAAGAAAACATTTAAATGAGAATTTTTTGTGCAATCTATTTGCTTTCTGTACTAATGTCTCTGAATTGCGTCTTCATCAGACCTTCTGTTGCATTAAGCCCAGTGATCACGTGGTTTATTACGCTGATTGCAGGCTTAAATATGATTATGTGCGATTGCAGATATCTTGGTAGAGGTATTTGTATAAGGCAGAGTGGTATTACACACTCGGAAGTACCACGGATTCCACGATGCTGACAACACTGATCCGTGTGGTTTACAGTGCTCGTAGAATGGTATTAAGTGGGGGCTCCATTACTTTTGAACACCAAAGGTAATATAAAGCAAAATTTTTTTTCAATTATTGCGCTACAAATGGAGTGTAAAGTTTCTACCTGCAGGAGAGCGATTAACTGTGGCAGAACTGCAGCAAGAAGCAATAATTACCAAGCTCATCTCTCCAACTTCTTATAGTCAGAGCACACGGTCAGCTAATGGGAGCCATTTCAAGTATCATTAGGGAAGGGGTGCATGCAACACGTGTTGGCGAGACAAGGTGCTTTAGCAAAGGCATATCGGCGGAATCTACAGACATCTACTCGTATTAATAGTAGTCTTCACCTCACTGCGGTCCCGTTACATTGCAATACATTGCAGTACGGTGCAATGACTGCATGCAATGCGTTCAGAGATAAACACACGTGCGCCCGTTAATGCTAATCGGCAGCGTGAATACTACAGTTCATAGCAGTCATTCCTGCGCGCATGAGGTAGTTACGCATATCAGCAAATTCACGAAGCCTGATTAGAGTATAACTGGTCGTACATTAGAACAATCTAAAAATCTTCTTGAGAAAGTGGTGGAAACAATTACTAGCATCAATTTTCAATTTGAGTCATAAGGCTGCAAATTTTTTAGTACCCAAGTCGCGGTTTGATTTGAACTCCGTTTGTATACGTATGCAATCTCCAACATCAAAGATATCAAGAAATATCTACCTTGGATAAATAAATTTTCTACCTGATCATAGCCATGCTATTGGAACAGTGGCACTGGAGGCAAAGTTACAAGGTACTCTATCTTCTCATGCTTGATAAATCTAGAAAGACTTGAATTGTGTGCTCAGGTGACATTCGAATTGGAAGAGGGTAAAACTTGAATGAGTGGAAACCTGGCTGCTTCACTCGCTTAACCCTAACGTAATTTGTTTTCAGGCAGATGATAATTAAAGTGGGAATGCCTATAAAATGCACCTGTCCAGCCACGAGGACATAACATTACTTCTGCCAGGAAATATTTACATAAAATGTTTTTCAAATGCATGAAACAACTTTTCGTATTAAGAAAATATTGTCTTTTTAAGTAGCAAGGATGTTTGACTAAGGGTTTGTTTCTTCATTGAGCAAAACGATTTTATTATTTTGGGACGGTAGGGAACTATCATCTGACCTGCCATTTGCGCTTGACCTCATCAAAGTGCGATAAAGTTGATTTTGCAGCTCAATTGACAAGATCAGCTGAATTAAATTTGCGTGATTTTGTAAAGTCTGTTAAATAGATCTGCTCGTTTTTTTGGTCCCATGTCAATAATATGCGAGTTCTACCTATACACGTCTAATGATATAGAACCTTAAAATTTTAGTTAGGCCGTTCAAGTCAATCAGGGACCTTTTGATTTTTAAATGGTTAGACACAAAGTAATTACAATTTGTGAAACTGGTATCCCTTCCAAATAGTTTTCTACTACACTTGTTTTAATTCTGCTAACGCCTAACAGCTTTGGTATAAAGAGATTTTTAGCACCATCCTGTAGTACGGCCTTATTCAACTTGTCATCTGCTCTAGGTCCTCACGGTTTCCCTTTTTTAAGTCTCGATTTAACTCTAAAACGCAGTACTATATCCCTTTAGAATTAGTGCAGTAGTTTATCAATCTATATTAATCAAAGCCCTAAAGTTGTTGACAATGCAAGAATGCTTGATTTTCTAAATTACAAAAGTTCGTGAGTGATTGTGTTCACCTTTTCCACGAAGGATTCTTCTACTGCCCCATTTCATAACTAGCTATAGGCCAATCGGGATCCCAGAAGCAGTTGGTTTACTTGACCACCTCATGCTCGCACGACTAACTGCTGTGGGTTGCACTTACCATGGCACCAAAAATCACCGACAGTCGCACGTCCGGGTATCTTCGAAGGGGTGACATTACCTAAAGTCTTCTGTCACAGCTACTAACCTTGTCATCTTTCTGCTGTGCTATGCTGCAACGCTCTGCAGTGTAATGCGCCTTAGTGTAATAGACCGCACTGCACCGTGGTTGAAGTCTTCTGTTGATATAAGTGGTTCATACGATACGCCTTCCTTGAGAAGACACCTCCTTCGTCATAACACGCTGTTGCATGCGTTTACTGAAGGAGGGTAGATTTTTACCGGCCTCTTACCCAATGAGATTTTAACTGTTTCTTATTAGCTGAACGTGTACTCCAGCTATGAGCAGTGGAAGAGGGAAAATTGGCAACTGCCGCCGAGTATTGCAGTACCGCCACAGCTACATGCCTTGCTATGGATATAAAGTAAAAACTTTCATTGTGACGCAAAGACTAATCATAAAACCAAATCAATTGTAGAATCATGAAACTTATAACGGCTTTAAGGCTGAGTAGACAGCCAAGGGCTTGAAACATCGAAATTTTTCAAGCATTTGTTTAGCCTTTTGGGAATAAATGTGGACTGTGTTTATTTCCCTTACCTTGAAATGCAAAATAAAACCGATTTCGTCTATTAGGGCTCAAATAAAAATTGACTCAAACCAAGGATGAAATGACTGCATAGTTTCTATTCGTGTTTAGCTTCCTAAAACTTAGCCATTTTGCTTTCGGATTTTTTGTCGTTTTTAAAATTCACATGAAATCCTTAGTATTAACCTATTAAAAGAAAGAAATTTTTCCCATATCCTCATATTTAGCATAACAAGCTGTTTTAGGGTCGACGATTATTCTCTAATAAATTAACAATAATGACGTAAATATCATTTGTAACAATATGCTTATCTGCTTCAACCACAAACAAAACATTCATAATTTAATGTATTACTTGGCGCATGATTAGCGACGCGTTCAAGGGCCTACAACTGCAGAACGACTGGAAATAATTCCACCCAACTACTAAGGCTGGCTGAGCGTATGCCAGTGTAGGATGTCAACATGCTTTATTTAGGCTAATAAAATTTTTAAATTTTTTTATAAAACACCCTTTTATAAAGGCGGCGGTGGCAACAAAGTGCAAAATTTGATATACCACAATTGAAGTAAGCCCACTTATCAGACGACTACTGTCACGCAGGACTGCTGCGTCTACCAACTCTCCTCCGATGACTAACTTCCAATTGGAAACCATCGAACATATATTGTAATCCTGTTTGTTATTAATGTGTGCAGATTTTGTATTTCCGTTACCTAATTTAGGTGGCAGGGATTTTTTTAACATTAAGAAGTGGGATAATCAAGAAAAAATAAAACTAGAATTTTAACAAAGGTAACATTATTTCAATTTATCGGATCAATCAAATTAAGAAGCAATAAAGTTTTTGCTAGTCTTTTTCTCAGCAATTAAAGTGGTCAAAAAGCCTTGCCATTCACTGCTAGTAACCTAAATCGGTCACCCGAAACGGTGTTCTTCCGTTACACTGGCGAAAGCCGGTTTGATTGTATAAGGGATGCACTATGCAAAAAATAATTACGGTTAATGCCTCCACGCCTTGTTTCTCAATCTCATCTTTGGTTTTTTTTAAGGATTTGGATATGTTCCCTAATTGATAGTGAACATTTTGAGCCACAGGCTCGTAAAATTATGATTTCTTGTTTAGTTGCCTGTTTGACTATGCAAATACTTAAGTCTTCCAGGGTGCTGGCAGCCCCAATTCTTCCTTTTGCTGGTAAATATGCTCTTCCTTAATATCTTGGCTCGCTTTGACATCCTAGAAAGCCCAAATTAAAATTATGTTGTTGGCTACTAGTGCAGCGTCCCGGGCCTCCCTGAAGACAAAAGAAGACACAACACTCAGGCAGAATATATAGTCAGCGCAGAGAAGGTGTCTGAGCTATCGGCATGGCTTAAAAGGCCAGCCCATCCAGTGAGGTACAAGGGGGCTAATTCAAAGTACAAAAGTGGTGCCTCACCAGTGCCGAGGGATAAACTACTATCGTTTTAAATAGCCACCCTCCTCTTTTGAGCGTCGTCCCTGGCGCTCCCACAGGTCAACCTCCCGCGTCAGCCATTACAACGTAGTCGGTGCAGCAAAGAAACACCCACAAGCCGACCGTGCCAGTCACCAAATTAGCGCGCAACTGAGGGGATACGTGACCTCAACGTCGCTGATCCCTCCTGGCGAATTGGCTGGGTCTGGAGTTTCGTCCGGTTTAGGGATTTGATTCAGGACGGGGAGTTGCGTCGGCCATCATGTGTACCCATAGATGGATGTAGGAACACTGGCCTAAGAGTAGATTTGAGTAAGGAAGTACAAGATTTAAAACAGGTCCATGGGGAACGGTAGGGGAAATCTGTAACGAAACTTCCAGATGGTTCACGGCTAGTGTCGCTTCAGTTGTTAGTAGCTTTTCTGCAGAACACGGGACTGGGAGAGATGCCGAAGGTGGACGTCAACATCAACCCTTCTATTAGGGGTCATCACCATTCTCCCATTCGTGGCATATGTACTTCTTCTGCTCGACTAAGGCTTATCACGCAGAAGTGGAAAATCAGGCTACATGTCCTTTAAAATCGGGTTCGCTTTCCACTGCCACCAATGTAGCGTCCCAAGACTCCCTGAAGACGAAAGAAGACAAAATACTCGGACAGAATATGTGTATTCAGCTCAGAGAAGGTGTCTGGACTATTGGCATGGCCCAAAAGGCCAGCCCACCCAGGAAGGTACAAGGGGGCTACTTCATAGTACAAAAGTGGCGCTTCACCAATACAGAAGGATAAACCACTATCGCATTACAACTAGCGTTGATATTTTTAAAAACTGATCTGAAGACAGTTGCACTTTGGGTCGCCTTAACGTGGCTCTGCAGCTCCAATAAATTTAGGAAATTACCTTAGCTTTTTTACTTAAGCGAAACCATTTGGCATGCGTTTGATGTTGGAAACTCTGTCAACTTTGAGTCTTATTACTATTCATGCATTGTCCACCGTAAAAGTCGGAAATTGGCAACTACATTCTAGGAAAACTCGTCAAACGAAGTTTCACTGCAAGTCAGAAAACTTCTAAATGGAAAATAGGCTCCCCTTATGTGACAAAAAATATGTGACTTGAAGAGACTAATGGGATACAAGTGAAAATATAATAAAAAAATAACAGGATTTTAAGTCTTTTACATAAAACAGAGCATCTATATTACATCCGAAAATCATGAATTACTTCACAGACTTTAAGTCCGTAAAGACAGCTATATTCGGAACGAATTCTCCAAAATTTTACAATTAAAGAAGATAGCGAAACACTGCATTGACCTCGGGTCAACGAATTAGGCGAAAACAGTCAATCTGTTGTTAGGGTTAAGGCATTATTATTTTTCTTCACCTAGGAACCAGTTGGCAATGTTTTTTGTAGCTGTAAATGCTTGGAAACTGACACAAAGGGTGAACGCTTTACTTAGGAGTAAGAACCCTGCTTTTTCTAAGTGATTTTTGAATCAAATTCGCTAATTTTTTTTCCCAAAAAGGTTAAATAAAATCGAGTTAAATCCGCTTTTGATCAGTAATTTTGTTAAACCTTTAATTTGGAAATTGGCAGAAGGCCAAGGTCCTACCTCAGCTTTCAGGGTTCAGCTATGGCCTGGTTCGAAAATGACAACAAAAATGTGTAAAACAATATTTCTGATCAAACAAATCTATGTCAATAAGCGCAAATAACTTTTTTTGCTCAGGAAATGTAACAATTCTCTCCCGTTTTATAACGAACTGGAATAATTAAAGCAATGAACATTCGGGACCTGTGCTTTTTTCACTTCATGAATGATTTATCAGAGCAGTTGTGAGAATAGAAATGAATTCTTTGTCTAGATTTGGTGCTAATCTACTTAAATTTTTTTGTGTTTGCGAATAACCTCGTGTTTTATAAGGATGGAGACAATTTTCATCCACAGTTTAAAAACAGAGCAATCTAATCCAATCGCATAATGCTTATTATTTACTCGAATGCTCGAAATTTCAACTTCTCAGCCACTTTATTAAGAATAAGTAGTAACGACTTAAGTTAGGCGCATTCAATGCTACAATGGTCACAAGACTTATTCATAGACTAACTTCTCGAGCGAGCCTAGCCTCCGCAGGTTGCATTTCACTGCTCTTTTGTGCGTGGGTATTTTAGGTTCTTCTCTCCTACCTTGACTAATTACGGCTTCTAAGAAGATCTGTAGTGCTACAGTAAAACATGACCAGTCAATTCGATTGCGATCCATTTAAAAGGTGATGCTTTTGTGTGAGTGGGAAGCGTCGTTACCTGCTAAGGAATTCTCCAGCATCAGCAGTACTAGTCGGAGCATCGTTCGTTCTCTCCACGCAATATGACGATTTCCCTAATTATAAATTCTAAGTTTTGATCTCAGAGAGCAAGATAAATAGCTCTAACCTTTTGATTTCATACTACAGTTTAGTCTTGGTATGCTATTTGAACGGATTTTCAAATGTTCTCATTTTGTTAGCTTTTAAATTTTTTTCTCTAAGTCTAGACTATTAATCACAGAAAGGGAGTTGTCGGTAGGTTGATTCCCTTCACTGCGGTTGCAGCAGTTTGAGTCCCTTAAGTGCCGCCAACCTTTTGCTAATATTCAGAAACAATTTATTGGCAAATGATAAAGGATTTTGTTTTGAGCCCTTTCCTTTATACACTAGGATTCAGCTTGTCATATTTGGTATTTTTTTGCCGTTTTTTTCATTTTTAAACCAAAAAAGGAAGTGATTTTAACTTATAGAATATAAGGTAAGAATAAAACTTATTTTGCTTTATTGTGCAAGTTTTATTAAGAAATAAATTGTTTAAGGATTCATTTAAATCTTCCTTTCGGTTGACGAGAGGAGTGGACTGAGACCTCGCTTTACAAATTGTGTCCTCTTTAAAGAAAACGCCTTCTGCTTAATGTGATGTAAGCTTATTCACCTTTCAGTCAAAGTTTTGGCTAGGAAGAGTAGTTTACATACGTGACTTGCTCAAGAGGAGATTGTGAGACATTAAATATCCACTATGAAACAAAAGTGTCTTAGGAAAGATGAATAATTAATTAGAGGACACATCATTTACTTAAATGGGTAAAAGTGCAAGCCTATATCTTACTAAAAAACTTTATGAATTTAGAAGCTGTTTGCAACTCCAGACTAGGATAGAGGTGGAAGGTCTGGTCTTTGCATTTATTCATTTTTATTTATACAAACCAATAAGTACAGTTGGTGTGCCGTACCCTTGAAGAATGCCTTCGCTAAAGGAGTGTTGCTGGTGACCGATGGATGGTTGGATTGACTGTTTGCCAGAGTTCGAAGTTTCATGCACTTTATATTTTTTTTTTGATAATCATGTGAAAGAATTACTGATTTTTAACAGTTAGGGTTGATAGTTCCTCAGTGTATTGTTGAGTTGGTGTTATAATACCTATACTATTTATTATTTATATAAATTATTGCAAAATTTACATTAATGATTAAAATCGCGATGTCGGTATCTGAATTTATGCGACATGTATTCAATTTATAAAGGGTTCTTGGATCAAAGTAGAGTTTTTTTTTAATTACTGCTTTTAAAATGGAGTATCATCGTGGTGGTATCATTACACACATCAGTCAGACCCTGTTACCAATGCACATTACTTGTCGTGGGTCAGTACAGACACTTTATGAAGCGGCCATAAAATAAAGGAAGTGGCTGTAAGCATGAAGAAGTATGTCATAATGAAGTTATTAGGGAACGAAGGATACCTGCTGACAAAGTCAACACACTCAAGTTAGCAATGAAATATTTGAATAGCGCAAATATTACAAGGTCTATCGTTTGTCTGCTAAAGGCAATCGACCTCACCGTCATGGACAATCAATGCACAAGCAGTTATTCTAGAATGGAGATAGGGTCAATGACAAATCTCTCCTGGCTGTTGCCTTCCTTAGTATTAGATACTGCAGTGAATAGTGCAATTTTTAATATTCTCTCGTTTCTCTCACCATAGACTCACGAGCCTTAATTTGGATCGAACTTCGCCTGTGGTCATCTTTTTTATATTTAGGAGTAAAGCGTGACTCAGAAGGAGCTGTACTAATGTGGGCAAGGTGTCATCTATCAATGTTGTGACGGTAACGTGATTAAGATTTTGATTAGCCAGGCAGATCACCTTAGAGCACTAAGGTCGGAATTCGTTTTAAGTTTACACACTTTGATTGTAGTTTTTACTTATCCTATATCACTGTTGGACAAACTTATTCCAGTCTACGAGTCAGTAGATGTGTGCTGGTTTGAAGTTATCCCATTTGCTAGTAACTCAGAATTATTTTTTTCCCAAAACAAATCATCTCCAAGTTAAACATATCTGCTAAAATCAAACATTTTTGAGAAGCGGCAGATATTACCCGGGTACGTTTTTTGCATAAATGTTGATTCTTTACCTTACGTAAATTAACTCAGAACTGTTTTGTTAAGTATTGCATTAAAAGAACGTATTTAGCTAATGGATTTAATAAACTTATTTAAAGGGCTTAGATATCATTATAGTCTTTAGTATTGCCTTAATGTGACATGAAGAATCACGTATGTTGCTAACACACAGAAGGATCAACAGGGTCTCAACATGGTTCCGATGACCACGCCATAAAGTGGGGTGTAATTAGTGGAGACCCAAACATCCGTGTAGTTTAGCGTGCAGTTAAACAAAGTACCAAGCTAATGCAATCGCAATAGCTACTGTAAAATACCATTCTTCTCGAATTTCTCTCCCAAATTTGTCTTCTTAACGACACTACAGTAATAGTATCATGGTTTTTTTAACTCACATAGATGAGGCTGCTATTATAGTGCACTTGGGAAAAAGAGCTTTCCTTAAATAACAAAATTCTTGATTAGCATTAGTTATTGCCCTTGAATGCCTACTCATGCTGTCATCCAATCCAATCGCCTTCATCATACGAAGCGGTCATTCATTGGTCAATTAACTTGTATAAAATTAAGTCTTGTTCTTTTCAGCGTGCAATACTATCAAGTATTACAAAAAATTATGTAAGTTTTTGAGCACTTTGTTTGTTTTTACACAAATAGCTACCAAGCTAAGTGCCTGCTATAACTAGTCTTTGTGTCGCGCGTGAGTCAATAATGCATTAAATTGGGTAACTCGAAACGACCAAGGTTAAGACCTTTCTGATGCGCTCTTAACTACCCTGATTTGATGCTTTGTCTTTTATTAATTTAATACAAACTTTCTACTTTGGTGTAATAGTTATTCTAACCAATTTATTTCTGCGCTATCACAAAAAGCGGTTGGTAGTTGTGTTGAAACTCCAAAATTTGCACAGCTCTATGCAATCACTGGTACGAGATTAGATCGAACCCTGTAGAACAAGCTCAAAACAGTAGCTAGTGGTGATTTAGGGTCTACGTTGGTGTTTTACTTATTCCACAAGTCTTTTACTGACGGTTTGTTGCGGAAAAAAAACGAAGTAAATCCATTTACGCAGAAGAAAAAAACCTCTTCTAACTTTTTTGACAGTTTGACTATCAGGTCTTAGTATCAACATAAAAAGGGAATAATTTTGGTTTTTAGCATTTTATTAAATTAAATTAAACCCTTTTTGAAGTTGATCTCGCTTTGTTTCTTTTTTGTGCAATCCACTAAGCCTATTGTTTTGTGGATGTGGCTAATGGCGTCATTATAAATCCGCGTCATTTCGGTGAAAATCATAGAAAAAGGTTATTTATTTAACCAATTTGTGGGAATTTTAAGCTTGATAATATTCACGACACCACAGATAACTGAACAATAAAAACGGAAACTCAACTAAAATCGCCTCATACTCTTGCTGCCCTTAAACTTGAATTCTGTAATCGCTCAAGGGTTATTCATGCAATCTTTTAGACCCCCGTAAAGTACTTAATGCCATATTACATGAAGTGTTTGCCTTCCAGAAGTTAAACATTTTGAACACCTTAAAGAGGTATTTGAGAGAGTGAGCGTGGTCATAAGCAAAACCATTGCCAAGCCCATTTTCATTTTTTAAGTGAAGCATCACTTACAACACTTTACTGCGCCCTTGATTCGTGACCCAATTGATAATTAACTTTGGCTTGAATATTTAATCGTCCATTCCTCCACCCATTGGTGCCATAGGATGCCCGTCTTTTGGGAGGGATGGAGTTGATGTCTTTTAAAAAAATCATTTTTCTCATGTGGTCAACAAGCACCCGCATGATGGGAGAGTGAAAGATGATTCACAGTGATCAAATGACCTGAGTAAAAAAGGAAAATAAAATCAAACTCTTATTTATTTTTCTATATTCAGTGAGAATGTAATAAAGCAATAATCGTTTCTATTCAGCGAAAATTCTGACGACACTTCGGGTGATTTTCAATCAGGATTAGAAAGACGCAGTTAAATTGTTGGTCTCCCTCTAAAGGCAAATAGAAGTCTTTTTTACTTTATTCATTTAAGTCCCATAAGAACGTGTGGTGGCCACCCCCTCCCTGTGTAAGCCCAAGCAAAACTTTTTATAGACATGCAAAAGGGCCTTTGGCTTGTTGACGGGAATGACATGGCCAAAACACAAAATTTATTTAACTCCAAGACTGTCAGATACTTTCTATTATTGTTTTTGCATAAAGAGAGTTTCACGCACTTCTCCATAAATATGACAGCCTTTTGCTTGTCAATATTATAAGCAGTTTCAAGCAGTTCCATATTCTTAGATCGGTTCCGATAGTTTTGTCCGTTCTTACTTTTGCCTTTAGGATAAAGCAGGTATGCTTCGTTTTTGCCGCAGCTTTGGTCTTGTACTCTCAAGTTTTGAGTGCTGCTTCACCCGCTGGAGAAGAACTTGTCTCTCTTCTCGTTTGCAGGTTAGCTAATACCATTAAAACAATTCCTTTTCTACCCATTACTTATTTTGGCCTGGTACTCTAAATTGATACCCCTTAAACGATGTCCATGACTTAGAGTTTGCTTTTTATTTTAGGACGTGTGATGGGATTTTTCCAAGATCAGCCTGTTTGGAATCCCAAGAAATCCGAAGCACCTGCTTGCAAAAAATTCTTGAAGAGGAGGAATTGTTTTCACGTAAGCTTATCCTTAATGTTGATCATGGATAGGGGTGACTTTCCGAGGGATGTTGTCAAATAATAGTGGAAGCGCCTTCCGCATGTTAACACACCTGAAATTTGATTGATTGGGATGTCAGCACACTGACTACCAACATTCTTGATCTGTATGGATTATGAAAACTTAATAAAATTTTTGTCGTATAGCTCAAAAGGAAAAATGTGTTTGGTTTATAGAAATAATTGCTAAGTCAGATATCTTATCAGCACTACGGGAAATGTGTCTTTTTCCCTTTTTAATCCACAGTTGAAAGGAGTACAAAACGCTGTAAGGCTATGTTTCATTTTCTTTTCCAAAAATTCTGGACAATTGCAGTTTACAAGTAGTTTTGTTATGCCTTAAGAAGGAAGAGAAAAGTTTCACTTAGCTTTGAGATAGCTACATTCCTTCGTCTGTAAGAGAAATTAAATAAGGCAAAAGAAATGTAGCAGCTTGTTTAATGAGTAAATGGGAAATAAAAATTTTGTAAGAGCATAAATTTGTCGTGTAATCCAACTTAGTTTATTGAAGACGCTAAAACACCACTTCCAGGCGAAGTTGAAGGACAAAAATATGTATTTTTTTTTATAAAAGTTCATTTTGGGCTCTGTTACGACTATTCCAATCAAATATCATCCAGATTTGGCATCAAAGTTTATTTTTTTTTGATATTTCTGGTCGTTTTGTATATTCCTAAGAGTTTCAAAAATGCGTATTCGAATATAATTTTTTATGTAAATGTTGCGAAAGTTAATAGTCATTCCAGAGTTAACCCATTTATGAGGTTACCAGAAATTATCTAATTGGGAATACATTCTAAGCGACGATTTTGCGGACATCGGCCGAAGTTACTATGGTTTACTATGGTTTATGGTTTTCCTCTCTTATGGATGGTGAACTTTTCGCCACACTGCGTTGCTGCATATCCGACAAATTCTGTCACTACCACAAAGTTTTCCCAACCCTTACAACTTATAATAAATGTCGCCTTTTAGAGATTTCAAAGCGTCGGGGCTTCATTGGCAAACGTGGTGCTAGATTGCAGAAGAGGCGTGGATTCATTGGCTAAATCGAAGAGAGGAGTCCCACAAAATCGCAACATTTACACAATTATCCCAACTTTTGCTATTACACTTCTACTTTCTCTCTTCCCTCTCATTTCTTCCTTACCTCTGCTCCCCACCCCATTCTTTTGGCATTGGAACGGTAACATCGTGCAATACCTGGTTTTGCAGATCGTCTTTAGTTCGAATTTATAAAAAGATAATAATAATGAATACTAAGTAAGACATCTTCCAGCCTCTAACAGCCTTGAGTACTCCCTCCAGCAGCTGCTTTCCAGAAGGATTGGCAAACTGCGTCAACAAAGATTAGCGGTTCCTTACGCATTTAGAGTAGAGGTTTTAGTGCTAGTTACTAAAGATTGGATGGGCTTGAGATTATTCATTTATCAGATGAATGGGAAGGAAGGTTCTTCGAAATATCCAAGCCTAATCAAGGCCACGCAAGTTCAAAATTTAGCCTATGACGTCTGCCGCCTAAAAACAATTTCCTGCTTGTATAAAATAGTTTTTTTCTTTTTTTAGTCGCTCCTTTATTTTGATTTTGTGTATGCGCAGATTTGTTAGTAAATTATGTGGCTGAAGATCGCAAAAAGTGCTTTCACTTCTGCAGAGTCAGAGACTTTTATAGGGGTGTAAATTTGTTGCGAAAGTGAGAAAATCAACTCAAAGAGATGACTGTTTATTGGGTTAACTAAGAGCTAGATGGGTTTTAAGTTATTGCTGAAAACCTTTCAGTGATTTTGACGCATTTTGCTCTAAAAGCATCTGTGTTTTGCAGTGTTTTTTAATGATCGTACTAAAATTATGCAAATGCAGAAGGTTTATTTGTGATATCTTATCTTCAATAATAAAAAAGAATGACCCTAGGTCACCATATACAAGAAGGCTTTGCCCCACCAAAAAGAAGGTCTTTGGTGTACTAGGCTCTATATTTTTCTGTCCCACCTTAACCTTCATACCCTTGAAACTAGAAGACGAATTGGACTGGGGGCTTGTTTCATTCAGTATCGGATGAACGAAGTGGAGCAGAAATCACAACTGAGCGTGTTCAGGGAGTGTTTCCTCCTCCTCGGGGTTTGACGACATCCAGCTCGTCATGACATTTGTTTGCCAACCGCTTCTAGCCCAAAAGCACATTTGGTTCCCATAAGAATCTGTAAGCTTTTTTAATTTCATCCAAAGGTGATTTTTCCAAAAGACTTGTAAAGACATGTAAAGACTTAGGATGCTCACATTAAAATTTGTGACCACCTAGTTTCTTTTACCTCAACCCTGCAATATCTTGATAATGTGAAGCCGCGACTTCAGTGACAGGATCATGAAGCAGACCACAATTCGATTTCGGCGATTTGTGGCTCTTCTTCAAGTAGTATTGGAGTGGATGGTGAGCGGATAGCCTTCATGTAAGAACATAGTTTTGGGTGGATTAAACCACTGTACTGAGATTATTTGAAGGGATTTTTTGAAGCTCTTCCTTGATGCACAGTATTTAAACTTCGAATGATCTAACCAAAAACAATTAGTAAGGAGTTGATGGCTAAAAAATACTCAGTCAGAGACAATATTGGTCTATTGTTTTCGTCTAATTCTGAATTCTGTGAGTTTATGCAGATCTTATAGTTAAAAGCGCAATTGTAATTCTTAAATCGTTTACGACGTGACCTTTCTGTTTCCCTCTCTGAGTCGAAACGAGTTCATGCTCCTGACTTAAGTACTTTTTAGCTATGTCTCTAGGGTATTGTACCCCCCTGTATTTAAGTAATTTTTGACTGGGATTTTATCTTGGTGTTAAAAGGTCGATGTTTCTTTTTTTCACCTCAGTCTTCATAGCCTTAAATCAAGCAGACAAGTTGGGTCAGGACATCCTTTATTTGGTAGCGGATAAATAGTAGAGTACAGATGTCACAGCGCATTTCCTCCTCGAAGGCCGATGGTGTTCGATCTGTCTGGAGGTTCACATTTTTGACCGCCTCTAGCTTGACAGACATGCAAACTAACATGCATTAGGTCAACTTTTTGATCAGTGTATAGTCCTCATCTTTAAAATAGTAGGTGCTTTAAATTTACTGAGCTTTAAACATTTCATTTCTAAATTTATTTTAAATTTTGGCTTAATATATTTAGTTCATCCCAAGAATTAAATGCTTAGTAGAAAAAAGAGACTACTGTGTAATGAACTGTTAATTTTCTGTGAAACGGTCTTTTACGAATTTTGCATAATTTAAGGGTGCATACACTTCAAAAA
>NW_020170402.1:908099-933893 GCF_000524195.1 Echinococcus granulosus
ATCATTTTATGAATATCAGCCAGAAGACCCAGTTGGATAGGAATAATCAGTTGAGTAAGTATTAGGACGTTAAGCGAATGAATGAATTAAGAGGAAAAGAGCGGAAAAGTTGGCCAATGTGCTGGTGCGCTGGTGAGAGGGTGGGAGGTGTTTAAATGTGATAATTCTGTGGTAAGAATCTAAATCTTAAAAATCCACTCATTCAGCAGAGCAGAGAGTTTATGATAATTTTGCAAATTTCTGCTTCTTGTCCCATCGCAAAAGGTGGTTTTTGCGTGTGAAGCGTAACGTTTCTGTCATTAAACAGGAAGCAGTGATACCGGAAGCCCTTTCTCCTTTTTTTAAACTCAGCCACGGTACAAAACCATTGAGTAACTACAATTCTATGCTAAAATATAGTATTTTATTATTTATCTGCTTGTTTAGACTCGTTAGCTGTATTTTCTTCTTGCACTAATGAAAGGTTTCCACTTTACTTATAATATTTGACCTAACTAAAGTTAATAAAGTAGATCTTAAAGCTTGTCCTTGAAAACCGAGGTTCCTTTTTAGGGGCCTGGAAAGCCACAATTATGAATTGGATCCCATGACACTGTGGCAATGATCAAAACCGCATAGTCTGAGGAGACAGTGAAATTTCATGTGGATAAAAGTAAATACATATTACGGTAAAGCCTTAGCCTTTACTTGAGTCTTGTTTAGGGCTCTACTCGGCACCACTCTTTCTCCTCGACCGTAAGGAGTCGACCCTTTATATTGTAAACAACCGCGAACTGCAAACAAAAGTGAAAATTAATTTCAGCTAAGATAGATTGTGCTTCATGTTCCATTCGTGAGTGGAATTAGGGAGTGTCGCTTCCTCTACGCTAATAGCTCCCCGTAGGAATATGTACCAAACAGACGGTATCATTAACCAAGTGGTTTATAATCCATAGCTCTCTTTTCGGTGGGTCTTCGCAAATCCGGTCAGCCTTGGTAAATACCCACTTTGTGTGCCGTTTAGGAGAGGTAACGAGTTAACGAAATCCGGACCTTTGGTAATGTGGATCGGAATAGCTCAACGTTCTCACAAATATAGCTCCCCGAGATATCTTTGTGAATGCGTTAAGGCATGCAACATTGTAAGGTTCTTTATTCACGTACAAAAGGAGTAGGGCACTGTAAGCATAAACGAATAGCTAATAAAAAAAATGCCATTAAAACAACTCTCGTTCCGTACCACTACAATTCGAAATTCCAGTATACAAAAAGTATTTATCCAGTTGATGTAAGCGCCTTTAGTGTAGATCAATTCTTCACATTTTCTAGCCTAACTAACGCAAAGGTTTATTAACTTCTTTCAGAAATGGCCCTCGTTGCTGTATTTTTAGTCAAACAGTGCTCTTCATTTACACTATTTCCATGATCTTATATGAAAAACCAGTGCCTGTTGGATCAGTGACATCTGCGTGCACTTACGTCTTCGTTTGTGGACGAAGCTCGGTAGATGATGTGTCCAGTCACCCGAATCTTTTCTCTACCGAAATCAAACATTCAGTTCAAATCAGACCACAAACCGCTTAGTCCTAATTAGTGAATGAGACTAATTGCATTGAGTAGTTTGATTTGTGGAGCAGGATAGGTGATTTGACATTTCATTTGAAGAAGGGTTGGTCCACTTTTAATTACCCCCTGTTTGGTGTTGCTCTGGTATAAGTGTTGAGGTGATATAAATTTAACCTAATTTAGCATGAGTGGGTCGGATTAATGGCCACCACGGGACTGTTTGACCTGATTATACATAATGGCCCCTGGTGTATGAAATTTAATAGCCGAAATGCGCATTTAGCAAACCCACCACTGATTCGAGTTTTTGTAGTGGCCGAAATTTTACTAATCACATCGACTTAAGCACTATGTGAGAGAATTTAACCTTTTTAACTCGCACTAGTCTAATGTACAACTGTTATTCGACTTGGACAATGAATCGGAGTTTCTGGGCTAACGCAACAATTTCATTTGTTTAATCCTGCTAACTGTTCTAAATATCTATTTGCTTTTCAAAAATGTTTGCCAGTTTCAAACACTTCGCGCTTTCTTCCTTTGTTGTGCATCCTCATCTACTGAAAAGCAAGCTTTCTTTCCTTTAAACAGCCATCGCTCTACTATTTACGTGAACGTTACACAAAATGGGTGATGCCTTCCTTCGTAAGGTATAAAGTAATAAAGTTGCTTATTCTCGTTTCTCTGATTTGTTGAAAGCTCAACACGCTTTTATTCGCTGTTTAATGTACATTAGAGAGTTATTTAGAGTGGTTTTACTGTGAAAAGTTAAACATGCCTGGACTTAAAATCACTACATTTTTCCTTTCCAGCTTTATTGCAATAGTTGCGTCAGCGTCTGCCATAGTTGATCCTGCTTTGTACTGTTGAAGAATATAAAACACTGGAAAGTATAAAATTATGTTTTATATGTCATCCAGCAGAATCAATCCTGTCTCATCACCCTTCGGATTATCCAGGGCTTCTTACTATGTTTTCCAGAAATTTACTATGACGAATAACAGCTCCAAAACACTAAAGTGTATTATAAAGTTGTTAAAAATTTGACGGTAAAAAGTAGGCGCCTTAATTGTAGTCTCTCCATAAATTCAACTAATTGGTACAAATTTACTCATATCATTTGCATTATTCACCGTCTTTACAGTTTGAAAAGCACATAAACATCGAAAATATGGGTTAAAAAATATATAAATTGTATTGCAACTCATAGCGATACTATGAGTAGCAACAATTATCTTGTTATTTACAATGTTGTTATAAGTAGCAGTACCCCTTATAATCGACACGCAATATGTTGAATGTTTGCTTAATATTTCGGTTCGGTGAAGGAGTCACTTGGAAGCCCCACCATTGCACCTCTACAGGATGGGCTAGCCTTCGAGCCTTGCCAGTAGTGCCAATTCCTTCCGTGGTTTGACAATGCAGGTTTTACCCGCGTATTGTGTCATTCTTCGTCTTCTGGAAGGTCTCGGAGCGTTGTAGTGGTGGTAGCGGAAAGCAAACCTGATTCTAAAAGCATCTATCCTGTTTTTACAGCTGGGTGGTAAAACGGCCGGGCGGAAGAAGTGCATATGCTGCGGATGTCAGAATCGGCGACGACCCCTGAAGAAGGGCTAAAAATGATGTCTACCTTCAGCAACTACTCCATTTACGTGGTCCGCAGGAAAGACATTAACAACTGAGGCAACACCAGCCGTGAAGCACCTAAAAAGTTTGTTACGTAGCTGTTACCTTTCCTGTATTATGATACCAATTATGTGAATTCGCAATACCTTATCCACTTTTAATGGCTGAATAGAATCCAGGTAGATATGAATGGGCAGCCATGAGGTAATAAAGTGGCAAGGAGGAATAGGTGTAAATACTTACCTCCACGTGACTTTTAAATCTCTTCGTTTGCTACTTGACTTTACTTTAAGCCCAATGTTCCAATGATTAGCTATGAACACGGGTGATGGCCAGCACATTCTTTCCTCCCTTAATAGTTCTCATAAGGAAACAATAATCTCCTGATCTAGTAGAATTGTAAAGAAGGTCAGTGACGTTACCGTCAGATGTACGTAGATTCGATTAGCTGACCTTTTTTGTGGATGTTTCCCTCATGACACCGAGTACCTTGTGATGGCTAACTCGGGGCTATGCAACGCTTTGGCTGCTTTTTAACTCCCGATTTTGGTAAAGAGACCATTGCGAGGTTCCACAATTGTAATCTCGCTGGGTGGACTGGCCTTTTGGCCGTACCCGTAGCCTTAATCCCTTCTGTACGTCGACGATGCATATTTTGCCCGAGTAGTATATCTTCTTTCGTCTTTAGGGAAACCTCGAAGAGCTGTATAATTTTGATAGGTCCAATTTTTTATGGTAACTAAACCAGGCATTTTGGTAAAGGCAAAGAATAACTTTATAATTTGTTGAACAATTGATGAAACTCTTAGGAAATTTTTGAGGACTTAAAGTCCACTGGTAATAACTCGATTAAATGTAAGGGTTGGGCTTCCGCTGAGGACAATCTCTTCTATAATTATTTCACTCTGTGGTTTAAAGCCTTATCTTGTTGTAATCAGCTTTGAACACTTGTTGTGCATCCAGTTTCACTATTTTACATCAAGAGTAGGATTTTTCAATTTGGACTCTGGAATTGTCAGCTTTTGCATCTTTAATCTCATCTAGGTAATATTACTTTGATATCGTCGTAAAAGTGGCTAATGCATTATTTACTTAAAGAAATTTTTGCTGTTATTTGACGACTACACTTTAAGATGGAAGTAGTTGTTGAACCGTAAAATCGTTTGTCTTCGTTCTACCTTTAAGGATTTTTATCTTCGTGACCATATTTTTCAGGCACCTTCCAAGGCCAGCTCTGACTCTTCCATCCTCGTACTTCTTGTAGCATTTCCGTTCTTGCAATAAAGGGTTTTTTTTAAAAACAGGAGGTTCGACTAAGGTCTTCGCATAGGGCCTTGTGGATTGTTTAAAATACACTACCTGTTTGAAATTTTTATTGCTGCCCAATCCATGAATTTTGAGCAATAGAGCGGCTTAGCCAAAGCAATTACTTGAAGGTTGGTTGCAGGCGTAGTTTAATTGACCTCCCACAAAATATACCGAAAAATGAATGAATGTTGACAAAGACAAGAAACGCGTTAAGTTGTTTGCATTTAAGACTAAAAACAAAGCATAGAAACACGAATGCAACATGCCTCGGTGCCAATACCGGTACTTCTCGAAAGCCACGACCATGATCTTAGCCATATAAATGTCGCAAAAATATTCTCTGGTCTCGCTACTTCGGCTCCTCTTTTAGTCCTGCTAAGGCATATTTATGGAGGAGGACTGTGATCGTGAAATTTTTCATGGCTCTACTTCATCATGAAACCAACTAGCCCTTCGCCTTATAATAAATGCGCTACTGAAGGAGTGTTTTTGTGGATGTGAAGGCTTATAGTATAGTGCTGTTCTGCACTATTTTGCTGTGGCTTCCTGTATAGACTGTCGCCTAGTATTTGTTTTAACATTCGTTCTATTCATTGGTCTGTTTCACTACTGTAGGTAAAATGACATTATCTTGCTTCGCTATCTAATGCATCATTTTTCCTATTTTTAGCGTTGAAATATGATATTCTAACGAAAAAAGATTTATTATTTGGGTAAGGAGGGCTGGGATCGGCAAAAGGGATCGGAAACCTAAGCTGCCAGAGCAGTGATAGAGTCTTTGGAGCGGCTCTGCTCGCGGTTAATCTTCTCCGATAGTACCGAGTCCCTTTACGACTTTTAATTAGTCGTGAGATGGAATAGGCAATAGGATCGAAATTTAAAATCTTTGAAGGGTCTTACTTGCTTGCAGTAGTGCATGCTCCTGGGCTGCTTGGGAGTCCTGAATAGTGCATCCACTTTAGAGTCATTTCGACCAAGGTCATCTCCAAAGAACTAGTAGATACCCCACTTCAGGGGAACGATTCATAGGGCTAAAAAGTCATAGGCACAGATAGGTGGCCATGCTACAAAGGCAGCAATAAACTTGCAGAGACTGATGAGCCTGTAGAGGGGGTTCACTGCAGTGCATTCTTAACGAATTACTCCCATCTTTTATTCAATTAAAACAGGTTGTGACGCCATTGTACTCAGAATATGGGTTCTTCTATAAGAACTTTCTTCCAGGCTTGTAGATATAACACATCTTTTCTATTTGACTAGTGAGCAGAAAGTTTGCTGTGTAGATGAAATTACATTGCAATAGCCTACCTGCTTGTGTATGTAGATTGCATCAGACGCTACCAATCCCAGAGCAAGCTACTAATGCTACTAAGATGTGCACATCCATTCTCGTTCTTATCCCAACCTTTTATTTTTGTTGCGTAAAAGAACATTGTGCGCTGAGTTAAAATCTACCACGGAAATCCTGTGATTTCTCTCCCAATATTGCGTTTGTCATGTTTTAAATTAGATACAGCACGGCTTTGGAGAGAGCGGCACCGCCAATGTCGTCTGCACTATGAATATTACCAGTTAAAACAAGGAAAGAATAGAACGATTTTCTAGTTTCCCCTGTTCAAAGGATGAAATTTTGCATTGCTAGCAAATGTGATTTTCCCCGAAAGAAATTGGAAGTATCCTTATATTAGCCAAGTGGAAAGGACCAAACTGCGGGTAAGGTAGCAAAAGGAAATGGGTACTGAGTAGTAGCCCTATAGAGCCTTAATAAAATGCAATAATAAATGGCTATACTATTAGGTAAGCATTCATATGACTAGAGTTTACTCTCAAAAGGCGCTCTCCGTAGAGCATTAGTCTGCCCTGAGTAGCACAAAACTGGTGATTTTCCAATGTACAGGTCCGAAAGAAACAAAACCTGTTAGTCCACGGAATTGACGGGGTGCCCTTTGGCTCTACGATTAAGTGATTCCTTTATTCTTCGAAAAAGAAAACCAATGTACAATCTTTAGTTCCCAATTATCTCGTGACTTTAAAAGAATCGCCTAGTTTTTGCAATCAAAGCATGGTAAAATATAGTGGAGGGAGCCAATGTGGTCAAGGTAACGCGCTAAATTTTGTTCGTCTCGTCACTTTCCACGGCGGGCGTCAACTATCACCTTAATAAGACGATGTTCCATTCCCTGTGCTTTCTGGCAAATTCCCATCATCACCTCTTCGCGTACATAATAAATCTGCATCAGAACTCAGCCCTTTTTAAGCTACCACCAGGGACAACTCCTATAATAAAATATTGGTGGTATTTAGACATAAAATTTTTTTCATTATTGAACACTTAATTCAGCATCTGTAATTTTGTGCCACTGCATATAAATATTTGCGCACGAAACTTAATTATGGTTCTTGCCGCTGCTCAAGCACGTACAAACTTAACTTAGGTTTTTGCCATGAAATAGCTATTTTCCGAAAAAATACCAAAGAAATTGTCCACCCCTGTGTTCCAAGTAGTCTTAGTTAAAAAAAGAGCGAATTAAATAGGCAATTTTCTTTCACGGCATAATGAAATGATTGATAAATGAAATTTTTTGGGGTGGTGATCAAATGCCTGTAGGAATGTAATGAACTACTTAACTCCATGACCTATTCAATTTCCTAGTTTTCTTAACATCTCGACATCATGGACATTCATTCACAGTCACAGCCTCTGAACCCAGTGGTACGCAAATGATGAACCGTCTGTTATGCTGGCATAACATATGACTTCTTCAGGGAAAAACCGGGTTGTTCGGTGACTGCGAAACCGAGTTTAATAAACTGAGGAAATTATCTGTGCAAATGAACATGGACTTTTCAGTGTTAAGGTGAAGGGAAAATTCTTGTTTATTTCCATGGGAGTGGCGCACAGCATATTTGCTCCCGTAATAAAATAAGGGTTTATTAGAGACCGAACTTGCAACCATTGCTCAAAGAGAATTAATTGGATGCTAGCATTTGGGGGGAATTTTATCGTCTTGTACTACATTTTTACTCAAAGCATCAACACCGACGATACTTTATGGAGCCTAAAAAGTGAGTTGATTGCCTGCTCTTCCATTGGTTCATAGAACGTTCCCTTATGGGTATTCCCAACTCTATGTTTATATGAGAAGCGTGGTCTTAACCAGGGAAATTTCATTTAGTATCAAAACGTAAAACAACTATAAGAGTTCAGGCATCATCCAAAATTTTTGTAAAAAATAATCAAAAACTCACTAAATAAATCTGCCTATTTATAGGAAAAGAGGTAAATATACCATTTGCCCACAGTTTCAATATGACCCAAGGTAATAACATGTAATAAGCATGGTGTTTAAATGTTCCTTTTAGCTGAGAGGAGAGTAGTCGAATCCTACCTCGTGAGTAGGGAGCGGTCAACATCTTCCATGGCAGAGAATAGCCCAATGTCCAAATCTCCCTTAACTTGTATCCATCACCATTTTCCCTAAGCAATCAATATATCAAAACAGTGTTCTAAAGGTATGAAGACCAGGGTAGAAGAGATCAGCTAGGTGCGTGCTACAAACATGTCCAGGTCTATCAAAATAAACCTGCCAGTTTTGGTTGTACCAAATAACAGTTAATTGTTTACCTAAGATACTAGGCTTTATTTAAAGGACATTGTGTTGGCAGTTTATTGCGCCTGTCCAACTCAGTTGAATTTGTTAGTTTTGTCCTTTTTTGTTTTCCCACACCTTTATCTTTCAATCAGAAACAAAAGTGAGGACGTGAAGTCCCTCCGAGCGAGTGCGGCATGGGGTCAGCATATTTGGACTGAAGGTTCGAATTTGTTCTCAATATGCTACCATGGCCACAGAATCCGCAAACTAAATCAAGTCTTGCTGTAAATTTTGGAGTAAAAAATTTTGCCTTTTTCCTTTATTCTTTTGTTTTGTACATGGTTATCAATACGTGAATCATTAGGAAAATGTCAGGAGAAAAGTGCACAGCTCATCCTCACAATTATAGTAAATTGTGGAAACAAGATTATCGGCGCGGGTACAAAAATCAATAAAAGCCCCTTTTTAGTGGAAATTTGGGCAATTTGTGTATTTATGTAAACCATCTTAAGGGCGCACTTTTCAGTAAAGTGCTTAGTGTGAGAATGGTTTTTTCATCCTTGTCACGTAAACCGGGGCTGATCGTATTCGACCTAGGTAAACCACATTCTGAATTGGTTGTTCTTTTAGTCATTTAGGCAGTGCTCTGGGTTGTGTAATACGTTATCTGTGTCTAAATTGTCTCACCTAACTTCCATATGGGCCTTTTGGCTTTGCTTTATTTCAGACTGCACGTTGTGGCCCTTTGACTGTGATGACTACTACGAATCAAAACTCTACAAAAAGTAATTTCAATCAGAAGCTGTTTGTGCAACTGTTTGCTTAGAGATGGGATTGTTTATGACGGTTCGAATGTGACAGTTAAACCATACCCTCAGTCTGAAACAGTCTTGCGCCGAATAAAGGAGGAACCCGACGTCAAATTGGGTGTTGCCTCAATGTATGTTCCCATCGACGATCTGTTTATCTGACGAGCTGATTGACCGGTTAGTTAAATCGGTGACGTTTGTAGGACGAGTTCTCCAAGAGTAGGTCACAAGCTGATAAAGCTCTTTGGGTGGGACAAGTACTTCGACTACGTGGAGATCTACCCTGTATCCAAGGTGAAACACTTTGAGACGTAAGTTGCTTCTTTCTGAATTAACCTTTTGTCTAGACTCGCCAAAAGGTCCGGTCTTCCCTTCTACCAGATGCTTTTCTTTGACGATCTCTCCTTCAACATCCGTGAGGTGGGTAGTCTCGGTGTTCATGCTGTGCTTGCTCCCAATGGCGTCGACCTCACCCTCCTGCGACGCGCTCTTGAGGAGTTTGCCTCAATTACCCCCGGTGCTTAGCCGTGGAGGGCCTATTTTGAATTGTATAAGACCCATATCATGGTTATTTCACTTTGTGGCCCTAAGATAGCCTTCGCTGGACCCGTGATACTCATTATCAGTAGCCCTTACAGATTACATCTAAATGTACCAGACGAGTGTGGGAGTTTTATTTTCTAGTTGGGGAATTCGCACTTTGATGCCTCTATCTGCGTTTGGTCTATGCTAATGGGAACCTCGTGCCCCTACTCAGTGTGGTACGTTCAGCCTTCACCGGGGTTGTTGGCCTTTGGGATACCTCGAGAATGGTTTCCCCTTCAAGCCTCTAATGAAGTTTTGCTGCTCGAAAGTAGCTTTGAGTGCATCTAATTTGTTACTGGATTGACGTTCACAGAACTCGTGTAGGCCGCTCCTCTGGCGCAGTGCACACCTGTGTGAGTGCGAGACCTAAGGCGGTGCTTAGGACTCCACTGTTAGCTGGTTCTAGTCTTCTGTACCGCTGGGATATTGTGGGATTGCCGCGTGGACTTATGTGATCGTTATGGTTAAGGATGATTTAGGGGAATTTGGTATGCTCTGCTCGCTGGAGCGTCGATGCCACCCTTAGTCCTTTTCCACTGGAACGCAAGCTCACCTATCTGGTTTTTGTAAGTTGTCTCCCAAGGTAAGGAGCTTGACTGCCGCGAATGTATAAACGACATGCCCAGAGGGAGAAGCACGCCCAGATAGCTAAGGCAAGGGTATGACAATATGCAGGAAATATTTAAAGGACAAGAAAATAACGAAACGTGCATAGACAAAAATACATCACGTTTTTTTTTCAACCCACTCCACGTCTTGACTACTGTCATTGCTGAAGCAAAGTGAAGAAGAGGAGGAGGAATTATACTCAAGCTTCCTTTTCTTTGTCTGTCTTTTCATCTTCTTCGTTTTCTCTTTCTCTTTCTTCGCCTTCTTACTCCTCTTTTTTCGTTTATTGTGGACCCTTTCGGAGACCAAAGACGAGGAAGTCGAGGACGAGTAAGAAAGCCAGGTTTTGTCAGGTGAAGGGGGAACATTAGGAGCAGAGGAAGGTAACTTTTGGGAGGAAAGATTAGCATGCAACTGAAATCGCATGTCGATTGATAGAGAGGCAGGAGGGCCAGGTTTCTCGAGTTCCTTGAACCCGTCGTGACCCCAGCGACCTTCGTTGTCGCCGCTGCAACGAACGACTTGGCGCCAAAAGTCGATGGCAGTGGTGGGAGCAGCCGCGGAGGCGGTAATTTGGGAATTCTCCTCCAACTTACGCTTACGCTCACGACGCCACTTACGCTCTGCCGAGTCACTACGAGACAGCAGCAGTAGTGGTGGCGATTGTGACGACATCCGACGGTACTGTTTGGCTCTGTCACGTTGTCGATTCTTGTACTCACGCCAACAACGATCCTCTTCTAAAATCTGCTAAGTTAAAACACACAAGCAAAGAAGCTTGCATTAAATTACAAGGATAAAACGAGACACACGCAGAAATACCTAAGAACTAAGGTAAAAAAGTAGTGGAGAATATCAAATATCAGAGGGAACGCAGGAGCAGCAATGGCTGAAGCATACACAGGAGAAAACATCGCATACAAGCGCTAATAAAGAAATCAAATTAGAGGTGTGAACTTGCACGATTATGGACGGCACTTTGCTTAACGTAACCCAAGACGAGACGCTTGTCCTAAAGTTTTGAAAAACAAATAATGCAACAAAAACCAGAAACAAACCCCCCCCCCCAAAAAAAAGATAGTAAATAAGTCAAAAAAAAGATTAATAAACACACGGCCATTCCAGGCTAATCGGCATATCATAAGGGAGGAAAGGTAGCCAACCGCCGCACCAGAGTAAATTAAAACAAAAAGTTCAAAAACCTAAAAAAATATGCATAAAGTAACATAAAATTATTATTTAAAAAAACAAAGACGTAGGAGTGGAAAGACTAACAACAAATCTTTGCCAAGCCAAACGGATAGCAAAAAGCAAAATTTAAGAGGTGCTCTGTTAGCTCGTTGGTGTAGTAGTTGTCATGTCTGCTTTACACACGGAAGGAGGTGGGAATGTAGCTCAGTTTTAGAGCGCTCGTTCTGCATGCAAGAGGCCCCGGGTTCGACCCCCGGCATCTCCATGCCATGTTGCGCCTCTTGTGTCCCGTACCTTGCTCTTCTCCTGGCTGTGGATTCTCCCATTGTAGGCGTTGGCAGCGAGGGCGGTGGTGCGGGCTGTCTGTCTCGCGACCTGCAATCGAGCTGGTGCATCCCCTTCCCTCCACTGTGTCCTCGTACCATTATCTGTCAAAATCGCCCTCGTCCTACCCACTACTCTCTCGAGGGGCCCTCATCATGCCCTTCCCACCTCCAAAGTGGTACCGACAGTGGTGACAGTGGCGGTGGGGTCCGAACCCACGCCCTCACTGGAGGACCCGAACTCCCAGGAAGTACCTTCACCTGAGCCCGGCGCCTTAGACCACTTTGCCACACTGGCGCGAGCGACCGCCCCTCCCAGTCCTTCCCGTTCCATCTTGCCTCGCCTCTGCGCTTATCCGATAATCACACCGCGCTTCTACTTATAGCGGCTCGATGTAAAGTGTAGAGTAGTGGAGAGATGATAATGTATCCGCCGATTCAAAGGCAAGTGGAAGTGGGGATGCGCGCAACGAGATGGCAGCAGAACGATGATAATAATACTACTACTAATAATACCAATAATAATAGTGGTAATGGTCCTGAACGCAGGCTCGTTGCGCCAATAGTGTGGCGGTGTCATGCATGCCTCCTGTGCATGCAACCCGGGTTCGAGTCCCGCCTAGTGCACTGCTTTTCCTCCTCTTCTCCCCTACCACTCTTTACATCCACCTAAATGCGACTACTCGCCTCGACGTCGTGTTCACCCGCTTCACCGTGTCCGAATCGCCACCTGGTCTATCGGGCCCATGCGTAGCAATGGCTTCCTAGCTACTCGCATTGGCATGTGCCATCATCATCATTGTCATAGGTCTTGGCAACGACAACAACAGAAGAAAGAAGACTGTGTGCAACAACAGCAACAGTAGCAAAAATACTAGCATTGTCATTGCCATCATCATCAACGTCGTCGTCGTTATTAAGGGGAGAAGGAGTGGACAACAATGGGCAAAACAGTTGATCTCACCGCTGCCACCGAAGTAGGTGGAAGTCGAGGTGGGCAATCGGTGATAGTAATTATGCAGTTGTTGCCATTGTTTCTCCACACGACAACGCAGACGCGGTGTTGGTGTGAAGAGGTTCGCTGATATCGTCAACTTTTTAATCTTGACACCGCAGATGTTGAGACATCATTGGCTACTGGACTGGGCAATTGTTTTAAGTTAGTCCAAACGGTAACCAGTGCTCCTACGGATCAGTTTTACTATTATGGCTTCAGTGTCAAATAGTTAAAATCCGCTATTAAATTCAACTGTTTAGGAGACTCATGAACTCACATCTATTCTAATTACTCGGTGAAATTCATACGAGCCGATGGTCGCACGATAACACAGTCAAACTTGTAAGCGAACCACAGGCCCGCCTATTCCCATCTAAAATAAAACACGTCTGCGAGTCCATTCTGTTGACTGCATGCCCTTTGATAGCTTACTAGCGTATATTAGATACAAAGTAGCCAATGTTCACTTCGGAGTAACACTTAACTGAGAAGTTTTCTGAAAACAGTTTCCGTTTAAGACATGAAAGCATCAACGATTCAGTGCTTTCCTCCATTTTAGAATATCAGCAGTACAATAAAGCCGAAATTAACCTTCAATGGCTAAGATGAATAAAGCGAACATGAAGGATATAAATTGCATAAAACGTTTCCAATGATACCAACTGACACTTTTATGCTTCAAATTTGTTGGTTTATGAGTATTTACACTGAAATAATTCACTTCAAGACGAGTTGTAAAGCTAACGTGGGACAATTTGCAGATTCACAAGTGCTATCAATACGAAGATAAAGAGATTCGTCTACCATCTTCAAATCTAGGCGAACCATCTCAAACCCATCTCAATGGCATCGATCGAGGAAATCCACGCATCTAAGCCCACTCGGACTTCCGAGTCTCCTTTGCATTCAGCCGTGTTAGGTTTACGATTAACGACAACCGATAGACCCATCAAATTTGACTCACGAGCGGAAATGAAGGTGGTGCGGAAATTTCTATCCCAAAAAATATCCCTTGAGTGCCCATTTATTACAAGTTCTGGGGTTTTATGTTCACCTCTAGTGATGTTTTAGGAGGTTTATACCGCAAAGGGACTAGAAGTATTGAGGGCATGACCAGTCATACACACCCAAAGCGGAAAAAAGCGGCTCCTTAAGACGACACAGCTCCGAAGTTAGAATCATCTTCTGCCCTGAAATGCGAGTAAATACCCACCCCCTTTTTTGCATTTTACAGAACATTAGTAGCTCTTGCCAATTCCCAGTAATCACATAAACTCTTCAGTCGCTACATATTACACAATTACACGCTCCCATCTTCTCTTATAGTTTATAGTGACCAATTTCAGCGTCACATGTCTAGAATAAGATTATTCAATTCCAGTAAAAAGACTTAAATAACGCTCAAAAAAGTGAGAGAAAGGATATGGAGAGACGGGGGTAGACACATGGAGACAGATCGTTCACATAGCACATAAAAATTCATTTTCGTGGCAAAATAAATTAAAGAAGGGAAGGAAGAGGCAACAAACAAATAGAATAGTGATAGCGGGTGCGTGAGTGCCTTCTAGGCTGCTCCGATATATCTGGGGAGCGACACGGGCACGGCGCAGTGTAAGCAGGTGGATGGGGACAAAAATAAATGCTACTAATAGCAGACCAGAGTAGTGGCATTAATAGCTTCAATAGAAGTGGTAGTGGTAGTAACAAAAAGGAGAAAAGAGGATACCATAAGCACTCACACATTTAGGTATTGAGCAAATGCAAGAGGAAGTATCTCGCCACGATAAGTGGGTGAAGAGACTACAATCCCTCCTCCTTTCGATCTTAAAATCTCTAAGATCAACATCATTGTCAAGAGCAAGAAGAAAACCATCACCCAACGAACGGCCTATCGCAATGTTGCGACTACAAGAATTTACCGCTCCAAAGGGCTATCCAAAAGGACACGTGCTCGTGTTGGCGACGACTAGAGTGAAAGAAAAGAATGAACGCTACTATTATGCTACCGATTCGAGCAAAAGGGGAGTTTCATCTCCATGCACACTAATTTGCGTTTAGCATAGATTTCATCAATATTTTTGCAGTTTAAATATTATGACGTGTTACCGCATGTAATGTGTGCTACATTCTACTGAAATAAAAAAAGAACAAAACACCTGATCCTCATGTGATTGCTCAGGATAGACTAGATGTGAATGAAGAATAGCTGAATTCACGATGAATAGATAATTGCGTGAATAGGCGAATGATGGATAAGGGGTGGATCAACAAACAGATTTGCAGTGATCGAGGACTGACTTGTGACGGAGGATAGTGGAGGCGAGGCGGAGCGGTGAGTAATGGCGGAGGTGCGAAGAACTTGACTCACCACTTCGTTGTGAGGCGCACGCGTCGCATCAATGAGGTGCTGCTTACTGCCACTGGCACCACCAACTGACAATTGGCAGTCTCCGTAGCTGCCTGTTGGAGTTGTTGTCTGTCAAAGAAAAATAATGCTAACTCAAATCATCGAGGCTCCATTTTAAAGCTAAGCAAGGCAGTCCTCCTGTGTGACTCATTTGATTGTTTGAAGTACTATCACTGTTCTTACATAAAGATAGTGAATTATTGCTGACAATGAGGAAAGGAGGCAAACAGCGGAAGAACCTAGGGAGGACCACGCATATGTGTAATTCCAAGCATTTGGGTCTAATTCCCTAATCCAAGCTGGGGACGGGAAGAGAACAATAAGAAAACTGTCCTTTAAACATGTTTGTACAGAAAAAATCGCATTAAAAGATTGAGGATAATCTCGATCCCAACTTCTAAGTAGCATTGAATGAAAAAGCAACTGAAAAATGTTCATGGGTCAATTTCACTACCTGTAAAACGTAAAACAAAAAAGGGGATGGCTTGAAGGGGAACCTGGGTGTTAAAGGACAGACAAATATGTAACTTCATCCTCCTCGAAGTGAACCATTTCCAGCAATTGGGTTCTTCATTCTTGTAGATATTTTTGGAGTAAAAGTGGACCCTTTAGCCATTCAACTTGCACTAAAACACTGCTAGTGATTTGTTCGAAGCGAACTTTAAAACGTCCTCATTTTTTCAAAAAAAACTATTTGGAAAATAAAGAGGATGAAAAGCAAAGTACTCACCAATTCACCAGGGAAGCATCTAAAAGAAAAGCCAAAAAAGGGATTCAGTATTCAAAAGGGTGTAAGTACAGGTCCACTTAATTCGATGTCTTTCTTTCGACTACAATGCACAAAGCTAAGTGCTTATTTGATTATCCTGCCACCGTAGCAACCGGGAAAGCGTATTGCCGCCTTAATAATGAGTAAAAATGCAGGTTGGTCGAGGCATCATTAAAAGATCGGAGTGATGGAATACAATGTTAGACTTGACTAGCAATTCGACCACATGACCGTTTCAGATCTCAGTGAGAGCAAATAAAACTGGGGACTGCAACAAAGCAATGAGATTTTCCCAACAACGTGACCCTTGTGTAGCCCTTAATGTACGCCGTAAAACTCATGGACGATGAAATCAGAGTCTTAAATACGATTTATTGTAGACGATGCATTAAAAGGGTGACCTCATGTGGTGTATAGGTAGTAACCATGTAGGAGACATACCGTAATCACAATTAAACAGCATAACCGAGTAGTGGCAAAGCTATTAGAATTATGCATAGGAAAATCAGTCAAAGGAGAAAGCAATTGGGCTGTCATTTTTACGAGTTTTACGATTATTTGAATTGTAAGTTGTGTCTAATTGGTCAAACTGCTGACAAAAAAACATGAAATGCCCATTTTTTGCGGTAGTCTTGCCTTTTAAAATGGCCCAGCACTGATTCTATCTCGTACTATATTGGATTTAGTTAATATCACTGAATGAGATTCCTTGAAAAAAAACCAACCAAATTAACTGACAATCCCGAATGTTTCATTAAAACCGGACTTGAAAGAGCCCATAAGATTAAAAAAAAATACAAGTTGAAAATAAGATTACTTTGAAAAAGGTGGACACATCAAAGCCTCACGGCATAAAAATGGAGGTCTGGGGTGGACGGAAATTATCACCTGTATATTTATTCAAGTATCAGTTATTCAAATTTCTGCGAATTCTCATTTTGGCCTTCCAGACCTCTACCCTCTCTGTACTTCCACCAGTAAGATCGTTTGCAACTGAACAAGATCAAAATTACGGATAGCTTAACTCAGGTATGTACGAGAGGGACTTGTAGTTTACAAAAATACAAGAACCACTACTGCAACAATGCTACACGCAGTGATAAATGGCAAATGGACGGCATATTTTGTAGGTCGGGTTAGTCCGCACAGTTCATCAAGATGACAGGCAACGGTGGCAGTGACCACGCGAATACAACAATTTACGCTAAAAGAACATATCAAATCGTACAGAAGACTTCGGACACACAAAACCCAATAAAGGAGAACCTAGCAGCAGAATAATCGAATGGTATTGACTATTCAAAAGTTGTACGCCTGTCGATCAGTAAAGATCTGGGCCCTTGTGATTCCTTGCTTGTAACACTACATTTACTCCCGTAAATGTTCAACAAGCCCGTGACATACCTAAACCTGGATAGCCTGTCTTGAAATTGCATAAGGGACCAATTTTTTTGTAGAAACGGTGAACATGGCCATTCACAAACACTTGTGATTCCGAAAATGCAGCACACATTGAGTAACCTTAGCAGCATGCAGCTCTAATCGGATCCTTCAGTTACCCAGTACTTCAACCTGTCTGTATTTCCACTAATAACCCCATCTGTGAGCTTCTTTCTTTTAAGTAAAGTAGTGCGAAAAAAATTAAAATAAGATTTTAGCAACTTTCGCAGGTGTCTACATCAACCAAGAGCTTTTCATCAACCGTTGGGAGGGCCAATTATGACATCTACATATCTAGCCTTCCTGCTCATGTGTGCTTACAAAACATGGGTATTTATGAACATCCAAACCTTTCAAACAATAGCAAAATTAAAGAGAGGAAAGGGAAAGGGATAATGTGATGCCAGCTAAAGTCTCACCTTGATAAACCAGCGGAATCAAAACTAGAGTTGCGTGAATGGGACTGAAACCCAGAGGAGAGGCTACATCGCTTGTTCGCTGACCCCTCTGCCGCTGTTCCCACAACAATCGCCGCACAGTCACCGACACCAGTGGAGGATGAGACGGATGTAGAGGCGGAAGTGGAGGAAAGAATGTGGAAATGGAAGCCCGAGTCAGCACCCAGCATCTTCCGCTGATGTTGAGATAGCAGTGAGGAGGGACGCACGTGCGGGCATGTGTGAAATGGGCCTTCGACCGCAGCATTACTGCCACCACTACTCCCACCATCACCACCACCCCCACTATTGCTCCGACCCGTGGAGCCCGGAACTCGCGGGTGAATGGGGAGGGAGGAAAAGTCGGGAATGCGGGAATCGGTAGCAAGGGAGGCGGAGGCGGTGACGTCAGTCGTATGGATATTAGACGATGTGGTGGAAGGGCTAATACTTGTGTTTTCATGCGAAGAGGGAGGGGATGATGATGATGAGGAGGAGAAGGAAGAGGTTAATCCTGTAAGTGAACAAAGGAATGACAGGGTTAAGCTATCTATCTCCTAAGGATTGTCATTTTTTGACTTGTGTTACCCAATATCCATTAAACTTACACGCCTTGAAAATGTAGGTAGGCTATGCTCAGGAACTGCCGTCATCTCTCACTCCGTATTTTGCATCAAGAATTTACCACTTCGAAAAGGCAACTTAAATGAAAGTGGTAGTGAAAGAGTAGTAGTGCTAGTTGCTGGTGTCGCAACGTACGCGTTCACTCTTCAAACAGGAGTGAGGTAGTTTTCGCTCTAAGTGTGCCTTTCCAGTCTCCAGACTTTTGTATTTCACGCTACTGGCGTGGGCTCTGTATGGTCCATGTTCAAAACCTAAATAGTCCCGTAATCTCGGACGTTTCAGTGGTTTCAGAGATAATTTGGGTATAACATTGGTGGTAATGTCCGTTGAAAAAAAAATAACGATCCCGACTTTGTTGTCTGGATACCATACTGGGAGGCCATAGAGTCAAGACACCTCTGTGGATGGGTAAATATGTAGGGATTTAACACGGGAGGAGACAAACGGGAAAAAGAATCAGATCTTACTACGGCGCTGATCCCGTAAAGGCCTGATAAGATCTCCCAACCATTTCGCGCGTTTACAAAAAGCTTCGTCCAAAGTCAAATGCATTGCAGAATTTTCTGGCACATCTCGAACAATTTACCAGTGGCAGCATTGACAGACCAACTCTCAAAGATATTAAGTCAATGCATCTTAGAAAGAAGACATCAGCCACGGATAGTTTACTTCACGAAGACTTAAAATGGAAGGTCTATTGAGCCTTAGCAACTACCCTAACCTAGAATTCGGCCTAACGGCCGGTACTTTACGGGTATTGAGATATTCTCCAGAGGATTGAATATAAGAACTACTCAGTGTGTGCCCACATTGCAAGAAACTGAAAATAATCCAGATAGACGACGACCAGACGGCTGTAAATTGGCAAGAGAGTGGATGGAAGGAATGGATGAAGAATTGTGGGATTTATTGACTGTTTGTGGTTTTAGGTAACCGTTCCCACGAAGAGATTAGTTTCCTACAAGAACCATTCAGCCATTTGGAAAAAACGACGAAAGATTCCTTAGAGTGCACGTAGTACTCCAGGATATTGCTGGAGTAAAGTCTCATTACCATGCTTAATAACCGCAGCATGATTTTTATTCTTACATCACAAGTGACTATGGTACACCCAGCTAGAATGCGTTGGTCGAAGTAGAAAAGTAAAGGGAGTGCTGAGAACAACGTATAAAAGGGGTGATAGAATGTCTGTGTAAACGAGTAACTTTGGATCTAACTACCCAGGCTTTTCAATCAATTACGCTGCTATTCCCCCAGCTTATCTGCACATCGATAATAGACCGAATTTCATACGTCTTTTAACGCCTTCAAGACATAGCTAGGTATCACAAAAACATATGCCTCACCTTCTTCTTCTCCTTCCTCCTTGATTCGTTGAATCAGTTCAAATGGGTTGGTAACAAATGGGAAGAGAGAGGATGGCTGATGGGGAAGGGGAGAGGAGAAACACTCTGTCTCGTCTACTTCCTCCTGATCGATGGACACAGAGGTGGGGCTGATGTACTCCCCGCCCGAGGACATCTGCTCGTCTGTTGGCGAGGAGGAGGCGGGAAAGTTGGTCGATAGAGCATCGGAATCATTGATTAGGACATTGCCTGCAAAGGAAGGATTGGAAGGAAGTTTAAGATATACATTTCAGTAAAACAAAAACAAATCACGCTAAAAGAGAATGCTTTGCAACCTAATCAGGTAAAATTTTCCCTTAGACATTGTTCCATATATGCATTGTCTTGTTTTGACGGAGGAATTGAGTTTAGCTGATGAGATACGAGGTACGTCAGACGAGCTACCAATTGTACCAATTGTTCTAGCCGAGGGTGATGGATTTATGGAAAAGGAATATCCCTTACCAAAATACGTTGCTTTGCAGACTACACAATTATAGAAACTATTATTTTTCATTACGATTTCTACGAATGAGATTACGAGGCCTTACTTGAAATGATTGAAGCCTTTCAAGAAACGACACCTAGATTTGAGAAGGAGTATTCAGAGCAAGTGCATACTTATTTCCATAAATTCTGAAAATATCCGTTGAAACGACAGAATTTGGCCCTCATAGGGAAGTGATGGTGAAAGAGACTCCGATGGGAGTGGAAGCTGGATTTAAGAAGAAAAATTAGCAACATTTAATGCTTTAATCGTTATTGAACAATGCAGATATATATGCAAAAATTCTAAGCACGAAATAAGTTGAAGTACTACTACTAGAATAGCAGTGTAAGTAGTGCAATTCGATCGTAAAAAACGAGCCCGTGGAGTGAAGTACTTGCCTAATTGCACAAATTACTAAGCTTTAGCCACTTATTTCTAAATGCAAAATAACTTTACATGTTAACTCCACAAAAAAGGCTTAGAGTGCTTCAGTTAAGTGAGAAAGGGCATTCGGTGATGCCACATTGCAGTGCAGTAAGGGTTTAGAAATAGTTGTTTTCCTGAATGCACTTAAGTTATGTTTCCTAATCGTATTGCCATTTTCTGACACTTGAGCTTCTTAATCAAGCTTTGTAAGTGAAAGGGAAATCTAAAAAAAAGCCCTTTCACCTTTAAAATCTGCCCAATTTAGGAATGAAACTTCTACTGTCTGGGCCCACTTATCTTCTGAGCAATTTCTTATGAAGTCAAAGACTTCCCTTAGTACATATTTATCTTTCATAATGAAAATTTCATAAGTAGCGTCGAAGCCCCTTGTGCTTGTGGTGTTATTATCCACATATCGAAATACAGGAGGGTTGGAAGGCTGGAGAGAACCACGGTATCCTAAATGTCAAATCTTTTAAAATCATCAGTTGTTTGGAAATTTTCACGCGAAACTAGCACAAACCTCGGCACACTATTAACACATTCGCTACCAGCGTCTAGCACTTGGGGCCCAATTTACTCATCTGGCACTGATATCACACATGTGACAAAGTTTGTGGGGAGCAGTTCAACTAATAAAAAACCAAATGACAACTTGCGCCATAACGAAACTATTAAACAGTTTGACGACAGACTCTTGCGTCGAAGATGTAAAAAGAAATTTGTGAACGTATCTTAAACGCAACAGGCCATTGATTGCGCCGAGAGTTGTTATCCAAATAGTAGAATCGAAGTCCAAAAACATGCAGCTACTTTTCTCCTAATTCAACAGTTTCAACAATTATCCCACAAAATCCAAGTAATTTAAAAATAGAGTCACAGCCTAGGGTTCTTCGTAACTTGATAACAAAGTGAAACAAAGGTAGGTGTAATAAAAAGGCTTGAAATAGTTGAAAAATTGCTGTGCGCGACGAACAACAACGTCATCTTCGGTTGCAAATCCGAAGATTACTACACTCACAGGTTTGTAAAGTTCGCAATCTAGTGAGAAATACTTCTGACACCCAAATCACAAGCCGCGACTGGTTATTGTAAGTCCATAGGTGGGTTAAGAGTAGTTAGTCCTGACAGTAAGCTTGATCGGTCAACTTTTTGCCTCGCAGCAGTAAGTACTTTAGAAATACAAACTCTCGGTGTACCGATGACATCCTGGTAGGCACATCGAAGAAGAACACACTAGGTTTCCCGTTAACAGAACATTCAAAAGTCTAGCATGGAATTCGTCCGGACAAAATTGTGATTTGTTAGGCTGCATATGCGTTCGCACTCAAAACTGTACTAACGAATTCATCCAGATTTAAAGTTGTGTTAGATAACCAACTTCTAGTGGTTCTTGTTCGTTTGTTCAAATGTCTGTAGTAGTAGATGCATTGGTAAAGACAATAAATCCCAAAGCGGAGTTCTGAGTTGAACTCGCACTTAACATCTAGGCTGCTAGGGTCACGTACAAGCGACGCCCCGACTTTCTTACCCGAATGCACATGCCATACACATCTCGTACACTTAATTAAAAATAAGTAAATTGGACTAGAAATGGCAAAAGAAACAATGGGAAAAACACCTGCACTGTGGTAGTCATTTTTTCCTTGAGACCCGCCTAGGAAACCTGTTAATATGACCTACGCATTCTAAGGAAGAAATCATACTTTAACATTAAGAGCCTTTTCAGGATAAATATATTTTATCAGGACACATTCATTTTTGCGTTCGCATTGTGGAAATAGGATTATTATCACTTCGTCTTTTGCTGTTTGCATCTTATGATCGCAGTAACGCTGAAGGTATGTGTACGATTTTGGAAGTTGGTAGTCGGTTAATCGCGACTCCCGTACAGACTCTGAATCGACCTCAAAGATGTCACAAGATATTAGAAACAGAAAGGGGGTTTATTATGAGCGCAAAGCAGAACTGGGAAAGTAGTAGCACAGGTGGTGACATGAACAGAGTCTGATCGTGAGAAATATTAAGAGAATTAAGGTAGTTTTACGCAAAGTTTAGTAGATTCCCGATCAGTCTTAATAAGATTGGTTGAAAATAGTATTCTAAAATTGACACAAAACATGATTTCCCAAAAGAGCTTGGGAGAAAATAAAATAGTAAGTCGTATTTCATCGTGATAAGTCATGTGACTGTGCCCAAATTTTCCATTCAAATGAATTTGAGCTTTGCTGTAGTCTTCTCACGATGCAACTCCAACAATATAAAATCACCACAAAGCACATCCTTGTTTAGTTGCTTAACTTACCGCTCAAAAACTAAAAAGTGCGATGTTTCTCCGATCAAAAACATCTTACAGCTATTAACAGCCATTTTGAAGTCAACAAAGCTGTTTGTGTTATGACTTGGTGCAACCAACCCTAATTAAGAGCGTGTCATATATTTGAAACGTTGGTAGAGAATGTCAAATAGGACACATGATATTGACGCGTTACTGATTTGTAGCGTCTTCAAAACTCTGGATCAATCAAAGGTTGATTGGGCCTTCCCATCTACTTCATTATCAATATGAAATAGTGTCCTATTCTTATCCCTGGCAAAGGGTTTCTCACAGTGTAAGAACGACTTAAGCTGCATAATTTACACTACAGCGCTTGGATTCTGAATAGAATAGTTCTTACTTTGCCGTATCTGATGATAATGCTACATTTGGAAGAGTAGAACGCTAAAACACTCACAAAGAGAAAAAATGAGCAATTCAGTCTTCACGAATTTTTAACCTGAGCAAATGTAAACTGCGATTTGCAGCATTACTATCACTGAATTACTGGGCCGACAAGGTCAAATGCTCGACTGTCTACTAAAAAACTTCAGAGCAGGAAGGCAACCCTAACCCCCCACCGCCGACAATTCCCGAATCGGAGAAGCCTCACGTCAGAAGGGTTAGCAAAACCGCATTGGCTTTTAGTAAATACCTCAACGGCTGACAATAAACCGTTAAAATCGAGAACAGGTTTAAACGATTTAACACCTATACAGCATTAACAGAAAATCTTTGATTATGAGCATCATTTGAAGACCATATGCCTCCCCACTGCCCAGAAAGCCGCGAATAGATCATATAGGCGGCTAAGCGGCAGCATAATGAAATGGGAAAATTAGATAAAAACGTCTAGTCATGAATCCACTATAGATTGCGCGTTCTACTAAACATTTTTCATCTTTACAAGAAAAGAATGAAAACTGTGCTCTCTAAACAACAATCCAAGCCTAAGGGGATAAATCCTCACGAATCATTTTGCAAATATTATTCTCTCTGTGCTCAAAAGGTATCTCATAATAATACATACATCTAATGAAGCTAAAACACTTACCTTCACCAAATTTCCCCATATCCACCTCTGGACGACTTGCCAATAATTGCGACCCCTCCACCCTCGCCCCCTCCCCCCTCTCCTCTGGTTCCTTTAGCCATCTCCTTGACCGCATTTGGATACGTTCTTCGGTCCAACCCACAGTCAAGAGGGATGGAAGAACAGCGGAAGGGGCGGTGGTAGCGGCAGTAGAGGTCTGGAGGACGTCGATGTTCCCCCCTCTCGCAGAGGCAGGATCAAGCGCTTCCAAAGAATGAGAGGTAGAAACGCAGTTGCTAAGGTCCTCCACTGGTCTAGAGACCCGAATATTAAAAGGCGATTAAGGATGATGTTCCCATTGTAAAGCAACGTCCCACCTTAGGAAGTACAAAGTGGGTGAATATTTGGAATTTGATTAGTTAAGAGAATTTGACTCTAGATCCATCGAAATTGACGAGATACATCGGTGGCCCTAGGACCAAATGTCTTTCTGCCTTGCTGAAAATTCAAAGTGTTGCCTTTGCTGTGGTTGATTTTCCTAAGGCACTGAGCCCTGTGAGATGAGTGGTGCAGAAGAGTGATCCTGACAAGCACCAAGGATGTCTTAAAAGTGTGACATTATGTAACGGATCTAAGTATTTTTTAACCTCTATGATTTTCGGGCACCACCTTTGGAGGCATGTGTCACCTTCCTGTCACTTCCATGAACAGCGCATTAACCATTCCTAACATTTACCACAAGCTCCCATTTAAACTGGTGCAGCTTTAATAACGTCCTCAAAGAGGACTCGGAGCACATCGCTGAGTGATCATACGCTACACTGGTGCAAGAGGAATGGAAGACACTTGGCACCGTTTTGCACCTTTCGGGAAATCCCACAATTGCATTTACAAACTAAGCAGCATAGTTTTGCAGTAACTGGAAGCGGATTGGCTACAGTACTGCGCTCCAAACTCACCTTCTATTTACTCCGCTCAACGAAAGCTGTAAGAAAATCTCCTCTAATAGTCGGTCTTACTAAAAGACACGCTACTGCAGTGGAAATTCATTCACCCACGACACGATTTCGAGTGGTTGAAGTTTAGACGTAGAATAGACTAAATTAGTTGCTAATGTTTGTCGTCCTTTGCAATGTTCTAACGACGAAAACTCTTAAATAACTACTCAACAGAATTTGAAACGAGCTGTAAAAATTATAAGCATCAAAATGGAACAGCCAAAAACGGCACCGACTAGCGGTATTACGTTTAACTGGAAAAAAACAAGTTGCCATTACAAAAAAACCCCCTTCACCGGGCCCAATGAATAAGCAACCCGACTTAACGCAAGAAGACAATAATCAAGACTAGCAGAAAAACAAAGAAAGGGGGAACAAGATAGGATATAAAAACCATTTCAAGAATCAAGGAAAATTTCCCTTCTGGTAAGTTTTCCCGCAAAATACAACCGAAGTGTCGAATGTCGCAAGGGCTATTGGGTCGTCAGCCCCGCTGTGTGCTTATGATGAGGCGACCTGCGGACACATGCCTTGGGCGTTGCGATGGTGAAAGAGGGGTAGGACATGCCCCACGTCTTCTAATCTCCTGCGAATAACATCACAGAGTTCATTTAGGCTCCGTAAAAGGCTTAGGTGTAAATGAAGAAGTTTGCTTACCAGGAGAACTGAACCTTCAATGGTTGATTAAATCAAAGAAGACTCGAGACGAAGGCGCTATCCTAATCACATCATACCTTAGCAACTACTTCAATCTCAGGATCTATACTAATAACAGATGGAGGGTTCAAAAAGTCTACGTAAAAAAGTGCTGACGCTACACTTGTGGGGACGTGAAATATCAGTAACGTTTGAGGGCTTGACAACAACGGGAAATATGTGCCTGGA
>NW_020170402.1:933993-949958 GCF_000524195.1 Echinococcus granulosus
GCAATGAAACCAGGGTGAAACGCTGACAATCCTCTTTATGCTATGCATCTCATAAAATAACGGCTTTCAGGGAAATGGCCTAAAGAAAATCGATTTTCATGTCAATTTTGCCCACTGGAAATCATTGTTCAGTACTGTCAGCTAATTCATAATAGACGGATCCATCAAAGTCGAGGAGATAGAATTAGCATTGGATCCCAAAGTCCTCAAGCTGTGGCAGAAGATCGCCACAACCTTTGTTCCTGACTCTATACTGCCTTTAGCTCAATGAAATGCTGTTTTGATTTCCAATGCTGAAGAGTAATCACAGAAAGCTGCAATGTCGAAATCAAACAAAAATGAAGGACCGCAGCAGAATTACCTTCACTAATTTCTCAACCTTTCTCTAGACATCTTTTTTTTCAGAGGTAAGTCGTGAGCCATATTAATAGGAAAGTAGCGGGAAAGTAGCAGAAAAGACAGTATGGATCAGTGCGGATCAAAAGCCAAAAAACAGTGCGATAGGCCTAGCACAATCAGCCCTGGTAAGTAAAATAGCATTCACGATACAAAATTAAGAATGTCGACGACTGAATCAAAGTAGCAGGTCTACAACAAAGGCAGCAAATGACAACAAACGTTATTTAGGACACGAGCAGAAGCCAGTTGATCCAATTTCTAGAACCGCCAGCCTAACGCACCCTCTCTTCCTCAAATGTAGCATGGAGTAGCAGCTGTGTCCTGGATCGGCAAAATGCAAAGGCACTAGGTTGGGTGGACAATCCGTAACACAAGGATTTCCCATATAATTGTGCAACCAACTGCACAGGGGCATTTCGGTCTAATAGGCTAATGGCTTGGCATTCAACCTATGCCACCAGTCTTCCAACCCTTGTGTATGGCCATAATAAACCGGAGCCCGGACACATGAGTCTCTAAAACTATTTGAAACAACTAAACCTTTGCGTCTATAATCGAATCAAGTTCGAAGGTACTGCAACAATTCCAAACGAAATACACCCACCATGCGTAGTGACTGAACATCTAGTCAAAATCGGGTCGAATTTCGCCCACTGCTCCGATTTCGAGTGTTGAATAATTGTACATAGTGAAATGAGATCAGATTTGAAGAAATTCGAAGCGCTACTAAAAGATCTACTTACAATGTTTACAATGAAGCAGCGTAATAACACGAATGCTCAGGTTAAGCCGAACCCTTTAGGCTTATCAAAGGTAAAACAAATTTAAAGAAAGATTAACCATATTAATTCTTAACAGGGTCACTACTACTCGTATATACCTGCTCCAACATTTAACTAAAGACCTCTAAACAGCTTCGGCTCGTAAAGATTTGTCATCACATCTGGATCAGCCTAGGATAACTTCCTTCACTTCACCATCGGTGCTGAATCCGCATGTTTCCATTGCTTCCTCCTAATGCTTCTTTTGACTTCCAAATGAAATCCTGTACCCGGCTTTGATCACGTTAAAGGATACGGATCAGAACATCTTGTCATTTCTAAGCAAAACGCCTCTTCAACTTAATCCAACAGACAACTGCACCGTGTTACGCTGTACTGTACCCTAGATTACAATACAAGGCAGCGTTTAAATCCGCCGTAAGTCGACCCTCCAGAATTGCACGGCAGCAAATAATCGTTTTCACCGTTTACACAGAAGGAATCGGTTGCCTGTACAGTTTTATGGAAGGTTAGATGCCTGCTGATTAACTCAGATCAGGTGTTCCACTCGATGACTGAATGTTCAAAGGCCGAAGTCTTCAGTGATGATCAGACAAACAGGCTATGCGTGTTTATGCAAGGTCGACACCAATTAAATGTCTTAATGTTGAGCGTGCCATCATCAAACCGAACTATGCCCGAGGTCCTTGATGAACAGCGCGTAAACTGGCCCATGAACGCCAATGCAAGCCGACTATTAGGAGTAGCAAAGGGGCGGTTGCAACAATAGCATGGATTTTACACCCATGAAATTTGAGGTCTCCATTTAACTGGAACGCTACCGTATACATACTGAACACAGCAGTATTGTTTGCGTATGGCTAGTGAGAGGAGGTCAACAGGTCTGCACACTTTTGGGTTGGTTTTCCCCGACACTCAATTGCAACACCACAGTCACAACGGCCACACCGGCACGCCTAAGCAGCCACCATGTACGGATTAGCACAAAGGTCCCAGGTGTGGGGTGAATTAGCAATTAAGTGTGGGGTGCGTAGGATCTACGTTAACCCACTTACGCTACAGCTGAGCCATAAAATCGTCAGATTTAAAAAAGAGTAGCATTTGTTTTAATTGTGCATACTATATACCCACTGCCGGCAAAGAGGCTCTTCCCATGTCAGTGACCATGCTCCTAGCGTCCCAGCCCTTCTATACGCTAATAATAAGCCTACATCCGGAAATGCAGGTGCTACGTTGGTAGTAGCTCAGTGGTATATGGTCTAAACTGTTTAATTTCTTGCGAAGAACAACGAGAGCTTTGGTTAATGGTTCAAATAAGGCAGATTTTTTATTCAACTGGAAATAGTAATGTTCACAGTGACACTAATCCCCGAAGTTTGATTCGGTGACCACGAATAAGTCTAGGAACTAAAGATAATAGCGTCACTTTTCGGTCCAAAGCTAAGTACAGAAGTTCACTACTTCAATTTAACCACCGTCTTAGCATCAAAATGGAGGAATCAAGTTCACAAAGTAGATTTGGCGATCGCACAATTAGCTCTCAGGAATAAGGCACGGACTGCAAAAAAGGGTAAGAATGGATTTTATGCAAAAAAGTTAGTCAAGCTGCGTTTGAGCGTATGTGCGCAGTTCTCGGGGTAATCCTGTAGAATCCCAGATGACAAATCGCCCTGATAAATCAAAAGTAGTATGCAGCAGCCGTTTTCCGCCCCCTAGCTCAGGATTTAGTATCCAAGTTGCGTGTCGAAAGAGGCTTTGTTAAATCAGTACATACTGTAGGCATAGGCTATTATCAAAGCTGCTAAAACCGTGCATTCATAAGGTTTGACGACAACAATGCAGAGGATAGGCAAAAAGAACGATAATGCAACCCTACAAGAACCGCAAAAATGAGACTCCTAAATTTAGTGTTACCTAACACGGCCGCCACGAGCAACAAGTCACACCACAAAATAGATCGCTTGGGTCTAAAACGATGAAATTTGTACGAATTGATCTGAGGATGATTACATCACTTTAAAAAGTAGCTTACATAGGTGTCTCTAAAGTTACTGGTCTCGCAATTTATAAATAACTCAAAAAAACTATCGGAACTCTTAGTAGCATAAATTGAGTAAAAATTAAATAGATTTGTCAGCTATCCTTTTACTCAGATAAACTGGTTTTGCCCCTCCAACCAAAAAATAACTTGCTATCGGCTAGCGGCAGACTAATTAAAAGGGTCAAAATAGCGTGCAGAAATGGTCACGCACGGTCTGAAGCAGGCGTCGCCAAAGTGCTGTTGACAGATAAAGGAGACAACGAGGAGAGAGTTATCCTGCCTCTTTCCAGCCCTCCGCTTGTCTCCATCGTAGCCTTTGAGGAGGTAGCGTCTACGGCACCGGACAAACCCGGTAAGCACAAAACAAGCCAAATCCACAATCACATAGCCGATCTTGTGAAAAGACTTGCCGCCGTTGCTTTCCTAAGCAGGAGAAAGACTGTTGACAACAAACACCTGAGTAGTAAAGTCTTTGTCTCTGATTACTCTATTTGGGAACTCAACAACATCCGTACTCATACAAGCAGCACACTACAAAGTCAGTTGCAACCACGGTACAATGGCCAGGAGAGGACAGAGCGTACATTATCCACCGTTCAATGACTCTGTAAATGGCTCGATGCGTAATTTGATATAATTTGATGCGATGCTCCCAGTCCCTCTCCCTTGGTAAATGTTTAGAAAGGGTGAAAGCGCACAGGTTCACGCACGTTCCGGAAAGATTAGTAAAAAGTGCAGTCCCACGTTTTGTTTTTTTTTTAAATTAAATAAGGATTAAATTTAAAGCAACAACTAAAAACAAACTTTGGTATTGCGTAAGGCAGAAGATCAGGGTCTAGCTGATTGATAGAGACCGATAACTGGAGTGACTAAGTCAAAATTTGATTACTTTAACAGAAATAGCGAGCCGATTAAGCCCTTAGTACTAGTACATCACAAAATCTATTTGTGATAGCAAGGAACATTTAATTCATTTACGTCAAATAAAGACACTAAGCTAGTGGCGATTACCGATGAGCATAATCATTCCTACTAAAGTGGCACAAGGGCAAAATAATTCTCGAATAAAGAAGAAAATGCAATCACACCAACATAACAATAACTGCGATTAAATTAAGACACAAGGTGCAATGAGGAAAGATCAATTTAATTCTAGGAGACTGTAATTATATATGAACCCAGAGTGGAATAAGACATGGACGGCAATCACCATCCAGACCATATGGAGCCTGTATGACTCCCTATTTTAACTTGCATTAAAAACTAACATGATAGAAGAGCACACTAAAGAAACTAACCCTTTACTCATTAAACCGTATAAACACCCATTACCTGGTTACATGCAGGTAACCCACCAAGTGGGAACAATTAAAGTTGTAATTAGGAGAAGTTTGAACACACAATGAGTCCTAAATACATAGTAATTTCAAAACAAATGAAGAATACTGACATCCATTACTAACACTAAAATCATTCTGCATCCGACTTTTGCAAACATAAATATTGGCGGCATTAAAAGTCCAAATCTAGCTGAAAAGTCGAAACTCACCATGCGAACAGATATTTTCAATCTACAGCTCTCTAAAACATTTGTTTCGGGATTGATGTGCACCTTGCACTGAAATGTATGGGAACTATTGAAGTGCACGGAGTTATCCACCACAGAAACCCTGGAAATCAGATTTGTTACTAGAAGTGAAAGTACCTTTGGCTGTACTGATGGGAACTTCTGCGACTCAAGAGGCGTAATTTCGTGAAAAAGACCCCATTCACGTAAGGAACGGCCATTAAGCTGTCTATATTGACAGCTGCGTCAAATTGAAGCCTGCGTTTATTGCTTGTAAGAGGGACACAGGCCATTTTCCTACCAACGGAAACCTCCGCACGATAGAGCACTCAGAAAACGGACTAGTCTGTAAAATCGGCCCAGAGCTCACGAAAAAGCAGAAATGCAATTGGCCACATTGAACCACGCGGTGTTACATTGGATGATATCAACGAACGCTAAAATGAGTTAGTGTTTATATACCAGCCATATTGAAAACTCAACAAGTCAAGCGTAGATAAAGTTATTCGCTAGATAAGCTTTTTAAAATAGTGTGCACAAACTTGGCAAGCTTCTAATTTTGGATGACAAGGGAAATTTGACAGCAGTTTTAATTAATAGTATATGAAAAATAATAGAACTCTACCATTAACCTCCATGCATTATAGTTTTGAAACCTCATTTTCAAGTATTGTTGCCTCATTTGCTTATGTTTTGCTATTTTGCAACATGTTCCCCATTAAATTTTGAGAACCTTTGTACTTGTATTTTAAATAATGTTGTATTGCCGGAACAAACAAATACCGTCTGCACCATTTAACTGCGACCTATTTGTAAAACTTGTTCTAGTGCTTGATCATTTTGTCTTTGCAGTCTTTGCTTTTGCGTGGATGGAGATCGGTAGGCAGATATGAGGGTAAAATCAGTGAATTTGTAATAAACAAGGAAGATTGGTGCCAACTATGAGTCTTTACCGGCTATGCTAATTGCGGTAATTCTGCAGACCATGCATTTCTTAATTCTAATAGGCTTTGTGGCTCCTCGAAACTTCCCCGAAGGCGAAATAAGACTTAATATTGGAGAATTATACATACATATACACATATGTGGAGCGAGACTCCTCGGTCTTCGCTTCCCGATTCCTAGCGTTCCTAGACAAGCCCGGTTGGTTTGCTTTGGACATCTTTATTAAAGACGACAAGATGTATAGGGAAAATACAATATTCAAGAAGGAGGGGAGCCGCAGTCACTAGGTAAGGGAGAGGGCGATCCCGTTACCAGGTTCCAATTTTCTGCTTGCCTCCTCCCTGAGAGACAAATTCAAACAACATAAGTATTACACATATACACATGTAGGGCGAGACTCACAGGTCTCCTCTTCCCTGTTCCTAGTGTTCTTGGAACAACCCGGTTGATTTAATTTTGACATATTTACTAAGGGGGAATGATCGGGAGAATAAGTAAAACGTTTAGGGCGGGGAGGAACCGCAATCACACCTTGGCACAGAAGGTGACGACCCTCTCACCAGGTTCGAATTCTTAGCTTGCCCCCTCCCTGAAAGGCACATTAAAACAACATAAGTATTACATACATATATATGTATTTTTAACATACAGAAGGGGGTGTAGCTCCTATCATGCCTCAAAGCCAGTCCGCTTGGCGAAGGTACAGTGATCCATACATGAATTGTCCATTTTCCAAAAGCAATCAGCCAATGTATTACAGTCTTCGGATAAATCAATAACTTCAGTAGCTTCAATTATTATAATGTAACACCCCGAATCTTCCCCAAAATCATAAAATGCCAAAACAGTGTGGCAGAACGCATGCTACCACTATATCCTACTGGGCTACTACCATAGCCCGAATGTTATTGCGGAGCGAAATCATAACATGAAGAAACTGGAAACGTCACATAAGGCCACTGCTTAGCACTTTAGATTTATGGATGGATACGATTGTACTATGAATTGAGAATAATTACTTTGTACTGATCCCGAGCGGAGAGGAGCCAATGCCATAAATCCAAGCAGATTTCGCAAACCATTTTACCTTTTTCTAAAAAACAGAAAATGCAGCTGGTAATGCTATTTGCAATATCTTATGGTAGTGAGCTGCAACTTTGCCCTGTTGGCTTAAATGCATCACTGGGGGCCAAACACGCATACCTACTCTTCTTGACTTGGTTCTAACGATGCAGTAATTTTATAAATGTAGACAGGAAATTAAGGGTCAGGTGGGGATTTTAATTCTGCAGGACATCAATATTAACAGCAGTAGCAACTATTTGAGCCCAACACAGAAAAGCAAAGTGGAGCGATAGGAATAGTGTGAGGGTAACTCAGTAGAGGAGGCGATAGTAATTGAAACAAAGGTAACGAGAAGAGGAAAGGATTGTGTGAATTATTGGCGTTAATTTACGACCCTTTCTCAGTGTCTTCGTGGTTTCATTTGTAAATAGCAGATGACTTCCTTCTGTGATTTTGAGGCCCAGTATCAGGCGAGTCCTGTAACAGATTTCTCAACGCTGCCACTGAAGTAGCATCCGACTTATCTCTGACGCCGTTAAAAGTCATGCAATTCTGAGGTGGGCTTACTAAAGAAGACTATAGAGCCAGTGGGACCAGAGCTATGCAGTAACATGAGTAGGTGAATTGAATGACCCTTGTAGTCATGTTCACAGTTTAAAATATGCGTATATAACCATCTCAAGTGGCTGGTAAATGATTGAAAGCAGCAAGCCTTGATCTATAGTAATATATCGCAAGTACCAAAACTTATGGACCTCATGGGTGGGTACGTATTTTTTGAATCCAATAAAACTCTAATGGGAGAAATTGTAGGTTGCTAGCTTTAAAACCAGTAGAGGGCAGCTTTGCTAGTTGAAAAGGTAAACGTTGTCAAATATGTCGGCAAAACGATAGTGCCATTCAATTATCCCCCCAAAAAGCGTTTTTTCTGGTCCCTCTCTAGGTCAGCCTTTCGCATCAGTTCGCAAACAGGCATATTTTTAGTCTAATAGTTGTGCCAGTGTAACCGTACAGAGGAGGGATGTAAAAGGTAATCTAAATTAGCCCTATCGAGGAGAGTGGAAAGGAGCACGTGAGTAAACACACAACTGAAACATATTTAGGGCTTCAAGTGGCTTCTTTTTAGCCTTGATTAAGAAGGAACCGGACATGAAATCGGTTGTAGGATATCGGTGCTGATGGTCACGTTAAAAGACGGTGGAAGTGGCCACCAACTTTTACTTGCGTTCGTTCCTCCTACTAGAAATTGTGGGAAGGCAAATAAAATTTTAAGATATACGAGATGTCAGACTGTCTGCCGTGAGAGTGATGGAACGCCTTCCTGCGGGGTGGTGTTAACACGAGGTTATACCATCTACGATACAGTATTTCTCAAACGTGGTTACATACGTATCTTTTTGTTTACACTTGCAAACGCCAATGTACTTGAAGACCTACATCTGGTTCTAGCAATTGCATATTTGAGTTACATACTTTGTGTGCCTTTTTGAAAAGAACGTTACAAGAGGCGCTCAAGTCAAATCGGGAGCTTAGATTCTTCAAGAGTTGTAGAGTGCCCTTCGAGAAGTACAAAGCGTGGTCATTTGCCGATATAGCCCTCTTCTACAACATTCACTCAATTTCTCCAGTGTTTAACCAATATCTAACAGGTAGCTTTGAAAGCGATATATATGCATCGCGTCTAAACCATTCTAGGGCGGCCTACTGGTCCCTGAAGTGGCAAATGTCCGTAAATGAACAGGTTTGCAGCAGCTTTGTATAACTGTGTCATACAACAGGCTATGCGTCGATCAGACATCCGGAACTCAGCATTTCACGTGCTGAATATTCACAGGCTTGTCTGCGTGCACTTAACTGAGTAAAACGCTACGTGCGGGAGGCAATCATGGCGCTACACTGAATTCAACTCGGTTTTGTCTTCGTTGAGCGAAGCGATGGGCCTTAAATGGAAAGGTCTATTTTGTGCTCTAGCCAAATCATTTTCTTATCACATTATTCATCCCATCGCTACATTACCGCAGAAGTAAGAAGTGATCCCCAAACTCGAGAATAGGAGGCGGCAGATAAAATAGCCACCAAATAGAGTCCAAATACGAAATGACGAAAATTTTTACAGGTGACGTGGGCGGGGAAGACATGCAATTTTCCACTTGTGTTGAAACGGTGTAGAAGAAATGTGACAAATCGGAAACAGCTAAAGGGGTTGCCGAAGGAACTTTATTTCGCAACACTACAAGACGACAACTTACCGCTCAGTTCAATCTACCTGTTGTGTAACTGTGAAATCTTTTGCCAAGTGAAGTGCAATATGCTGGTTGATTAACCCATGGATTCGGAAAAGAGGCTACTTAGGTACTCCGACATTGTAGCTTCGCCATAAAAGTTTACCTCTGAGCCATGTCATTAGACACCAATCCCTTCTCTACATCATAAATACATATTCTGCCCAAGTATTGTGTCTGCTTTCGTCTTCAGGGAAGTCTCGGGGCGCGCCATTAGTGGCAACTGAAAGCGAACCCAAACCATCCTTATTTCCACTGATGGGTGGTAAACCCTGGTGGGGCTGAAGTGAACATGTTGCGGATGGCAGAATCGGTGACGATTCCTGACAGAGCGGCTGAAAATGACTTTTACCTTTGTCAACTGCCCCAATTCTGTAGTCCGTACGGAGCCTATTTATAAATTTTAGGAAGATATCTCCAATACCTGCATGGAGACATCAGTTACGTGAAGACGCAATACCTTCAGTTCTCTACTTACTGGGTAAATGCCAGACATGACTCAGTTTTGAAGTGAGAGCAAAGTGGAAGGGAGAACTATGAGTGAAGCCCTTCCCCCACGAACTTTGTAAAATCCAGTCCTTTGTTACTTGACTCCTCTTTTAGAGCAGGGTTCCTACGTCTAGCTGTGAGCACGTGTGATGACCAGTGCACTCCTCATCCCCTATTCTATCTCTCGTACGGGACGCAACTCCAGATCCAGTAGAATTGCCAAAGGGGGCCAGTAACTTTACGCCCAAATATCTTCTCAGTTGCGCGCAAGTTTGGTGACTGGCACGGGTAATTCGTTGGTGTTTTTCGTACAGCGCTGATTACTTTGTGATAGCTGATACTGGAGAATGATCGAGGGGATTGCTAGCCATAATGCTCAACAGGTGAAGGGCTGTAGAATGCGTTGGTTACTTGTTCAACTCTCGGTTTTGGCAAAGGAGCCACGTAGAGTCTCCGTCATTGTACCTTCGCCATGTGGGCTGGCCTCCAAGTCAAGCCCTTCTTTTCGTGAGCAATGCATATTCTGCCCGAGTATTATGCCTTCCTTCGTCTTCAGGAATATCTCGGAGTGCTACAGGTAGCATGAAGCCGAACTCAGCCCACATCTCTACCATTAAGCTCCCAGCCCTTCATCACTACCAAGCTTGGCGCTAGTAATGACTTAAGACTTTGCCAGAAAACATTATAGAATTTAAGTTTAAGAATTTTTAGGGAAGCTAATTTAGGCAAATGTTTCTGCGAAAAATGGGTAACGTAGGAATACACCCTTCTAACCCTTACATTGCCAAACGGCTTCCCACGATGCGGTTCAGAACCCGACCTTTCACTGGACTTGATTCTTTTCTATCGGTAATGGGAAATCTTCCTACTTCTCAGTCTTCTGCGAATGCACCTCAATGCTGGAGGCATGGCCTTCCGCTCAGGCCACCAATGGCACCAGTCTCTTGGTCGTACTGTACACGTTTGACATTAAAGCCGAACTCGCCCGTCTCGTACATTGCCTTAACTGTTTTCAGCCATATCATGTAACATAGCTATCGACTAGTTTCCACATCTACTAAGAAAAAAAGCCAGCCATCGTCTTTACCTTCAGGCAACATTAGCAGTAGGAAGAGACACGTAACCCCAAGCACTCAAATTGCGCTGAAGAAGCAAAGCGATATTTGATACCAAATTTTAATGGGGCAAAAAGGCAGAGAAGGACATGCAAAAGAGCGTTCAAGTGAATAACGGTGTCAGCTGAACCTAGTGGTCCTGTTTGCACAATTTACGTTGTCTACTCAAGACGAAAGGTTTGACCAACATTAAACAGTATCCAGGAGCCTTCTGCTCTCGAATCAATTCAGCTAGCGCGGCCAAAATCTACAAGGGGTCATGCTTGCAAGAGACTTCGTAAGAGTTTGCTATAGGCAAATTTCCGTAGGATAGACGATTGACATACGAACTACGCTCACCGTAGAAAGTCGTCTAGTCTCAAGCAACACATGGCAAATAGATCCCATAATTTGGTTCCCAATCAGAACCATCATTGAGTTCAAGGATTGTCGCGCGGACGAGAAGTAGCGTCGTACGCTACCGGTAGGCGACCCTAGCACATCCAACAGTCTCGTAATCTCCGAGACAGTGGAGGGAGAGTCAAGGAGACCCTCGAAGTTAGCGGTCTCAAAGATGCCAAGAACGTGTATCACTCTACACGATCCCACCCCTCAATCTCCTCCCACTTTGTCACTAAGCTGGTGGCATGGGGGTCCGCTCATGCCATCAGAATCACCACTACGGAAATCAACCAACCACAGTTTCCTTGAATCGCGATCCGCCTTAGTAATAGCCAAAGAGCACAGTCACACTGCAGTGGAAAAAAATATGAGAAAAAAGCGCCAATTCGTATCAGGTCATATCAAATACGATACGCAAGATCAGATCAAAAGTGCGCAAGAGCAGGCGCATTATCCAACCGGTCAGCTAAAATCACTCACCCCTTACTGCATCCTTTAATTCAAGTGCATAAAAAATCCTCTCTCCGCCTGGAGGACACTTAAAGCTATGCTGCACCAGACCATTTCCTGTGCTATGCCTGTAAGTGTACTTGGCTAAACAGTTAGGCTAAATTGTACTTACTACACCATTAACCTGTACTTTTAAGACGAGGCAATGCGAAAGAGCGGAAGTGGTACCATGCACTTCATTGCAAGAGCTTTTCCAGCCTTTCGTGTGGATCTACATCTCCAAGTCCCTCTGCAGTTATTTCAAATAGAGCTACTTCAAGAATGGTACCTTAGTATACCTTCAGGAGAAAAGCCAGCACCACGTTGGGAGCAGTGTTGATGGACCCATCTCAGAAGTAGCAATCCCGATTTTGGTGAGTGAGCAACAAACCAGAATGTCACAAAAGGAAGGCATCACAAGAATAGGAAAGCTGTCGAAATCACGACAGCCTTTAAAAACCACCAGCATCCTGAGTCCTGCCCAATTGCCAGTAACAGAACTGCTGTGAAAAAGCCAAACAGGCGGATGAGTGGCATTGGAGCAGCAACAAAGCGAAGAGGAATAAACACTGACCGTGACTTGACAGATCTATTCCAAATTTAAAATTCCACTCTTTTTAGGCAGATGTCCCCCAATCAAAAAAAGAGCTATACTCGAAATGCAATCCTCTTAGGGCATCGTCCGATTCTCAGCAACAAAGTGACGAGTAAATACTTCTTCAAAGGAGCTTACAACCAAGTCAGCAGTTAGTTCTAAGTATCTGGTAGCTGTGCCATAGAACCGTTGGGAAACTCCTGAACCCAAATTAAATGTGGCAGTAATTTTCTTGACTACTTTTCTATTGTTTAAATAAAACCATCCGCAGAGAGCGCCAAATGATGAGGGAGACGGAGAAGTAAACCGACCTCCCGGGCTCCTACAATTGAGCCACCACACAAATGATAAACCAATTGCCCGTGTATGACTGGTCTGCTACCCCTTTCTGTACGATAATAAAACTGTTTCCGGAATTCCATACCTTCATGGGTAAATTAAGCAAGGCACGTGCAGCTACCAAGCCTTCGATTTACCTGCTTCCAAACTAGCATCCTATTAGGGGTAATTCAAGGCTGTATGCAACCATGCGCTCCTTCATTGATGAGTTAAAAGCAAAAAAAATCAAAATCAAATATAAAATGATCAAGGCCGTACTCAGACCTTCCTGTTAGCCACATTGTAAGTCATGCGAGAGTTCATTCGCCTCCACACGATCTCCTTCTTGAAAAACCGAGAGAGATGCCGACAAACCCTGGCCTCTAGATTCGTATCGCTGAGCAGGAGACGCGGTTCCACCTGGCGCAGGAACAATCGAAGCCGCATCGGCAATATCGACTCCGCCCGCAATCGAGCCGCCAAACGATGGGTGAATAGATGCCTCGCGAAGGCCACAAACATCATATCAATTTGGTTTCGTGCCTCCGCCACCTGCTTCCAGTCACTGGACAGGAGACCGGGCTCTTGATACGCCTCACTCACCCATGAAGTATTTATGTTGTTTTTGAAGGGGATACGGAAGACTAGACCGAGGAGCATACGATACATGTACTGCGTGTAGATGGTGTGTTCAATCAAACCGAAGGTGGCGAAGGCGGTGGCGAGATTCTCCACCGCGGAGGCGAGGAGGTCAATTTGAGGGGGAGAAAGGGAAAAATTAACCGCCAGATTAGCTGGTTTAGTCCACTCTCTCAAATTGGAGTAGCAACCGAGATCGTCAAGGGAGGCAATCATACGAGTCTGTCGATTACTAGAGAGGGAGCCCGGACAGTTGGCGAAACGATTGAAAGACAACTGAGACACGTTAGCGTCGAAGACGTAGGAACAGGGTAGGTATTGGAAGGGACGAGGTGACAGACCACGACAACGAAGAGTAGCTTTTACCCAAGTGCCTCCGCGGCGCGTGTGTAGCCACTCGCTCACGTAGCGGTCAAGAGCGCCACGGAGAATCGTGAAGTAGACCAATCGCCCTGAAATAATAGAAATTCTTTAATAAGCACAACTCAGGGGTAAGTGTCATAAACGAGAAACGTTGACCTACGGGGTCTTTCATGACCTTCTAGCTTATTGAGCATCCTTGGTACGCATTCACGAAGTTCTGTGAAATCTGCATGAAGACCACATCGCCAACCAACAGAATATCTGAAAATTAAATAAGATGTGAATGGCACTACCGGCTGAATAGCCACACGTCTTGGTCGCGATAACACCTGCAGAACTTTACCCCGCGTTTACAATTGCAAGGAAAACCAAGCACGCCGTCCTTCGTTAACGCAGACTCGACAAAAGTTCCACCCGTCTTTTGAATGTGTACAAATACTAAAACTACTTCAGAATTGAATTCGGGATAGAAGAAAGTATAACTCTTTGAAAAGGGATGTAAAACCGCGCGGTGACTTTCAAATGCACCGATGATATGTGCACGTTGAACATACCAATACAAGAGGATGCACTGAGTTGCAACAAGGAAAAGAACGCGATAGATGTTTGTGAAATTCGAGAACTTGGTTAACCTAACCATTATCAAACTGATAAGAGAACAATGAGGGAACTAAAACACGCCCACCGTTATGTATTGTCAAGGCCGACCGATCACGTGATTGTGAAAGAAATAAAAGGGTAAATAATTGAGAGGTGTCCTAAAATTAGGGTTAAAATTATGCATTATTAAATTGCTGAGTGTTTAGATTTGATGAAAATGCACCTGCTCTTTTAAAAAACCCTTTGAGCTATCTTCCCACACCATTCGACCATAGACATGCAACAAAATAAGCAAAACTTCTCTGATTTTGTTACTTTCATCAAAGATAATAAAATCTTTTGCCCAGTCTAAGGCCTATTGTTCAGCCATTTGTGTAATACGATAGTGGTTTATCCCTCGGTTCTGGTGAGGCGCCACTTTTTGTACTTTGAATTAGCCCCCTTGTACCTCGCTGAGTGGGCTGGCCTTTTGGGCCATGCCGATAGCCCAGACACCTTCTCTGTGCTGAATATATATATTCTGCCCGAGTATTGTGTCTTCTTTCGCCTTCAGGGAGACCCGGGACGCTACATTTGTAGCCAAACTTTTATCGCAGGTGGCGTCTTTCTACTCTTCTATACCCATTCTTTTCAAAAGAATAAAGCACGACAAGTACTGACAAGTTGGGTACCAGATGCCTTTCGACGGTGATACGAGTCTATTAGCAAAGAGAAAATCGCCATCGTTATGTTTGAAATGCAGCCTGATACAATAAGATCCCCAAAATTAAATCTAAAAGGCAAAATTGCTTATCGCTGCTTACTTTAGTGTGATTTACAATCACGCGACCATTGGATTTCTTCGGTATCCCAAATGCTTAAATTTCCTCAGGTAAAATTTTTAACCAACATGGGTACTTTGTAACCACTATTTTGCTTTAAAGTTTGATGGTTGTTTGTTATCTGCAGAAATAAATTTAGGGGTTTAACACAATTTCGTGATTTAGGTAAATTAACCAGAACACACATGTATCTTGTAATTGCGCTGATAAAAGAAAACTGGTATTAAATAAAGCAAAACTGAAGTTCGACACTTTAAGGAATCATCTATTATGATAAATACAAAACTGAAGTCTGTTTCTTTGTCTCCGCTTATTTTATCGTACTCGTGTTGCTGTGCCTTATTCGTAATCAGGCAATCCGCTGGTTCGGGGCTGATGTTAGTTCGTAGTCATAAATTATTTTTAGGGAGGTTGTCTTCTAATGTCAGTGCAATCGACTTGCTTTGCGAACTTCCCAAGTTCGGTACTGTTCCGGACCTTTGGATAGCAAAAAATTCCCCAGGTTTTGCGTTTGTTCAATTTAAAATATTCACCGATGCTGAAAAAGCTGTTTGCGCTCTGGATGGCGTTACGCTTTGCGGATTTAAACTGCGTGTAGAGTTTGCACATAATCGTTCACTCAACGGCTAGTTTGATTTTTGTCACCCCTTTCTCCCCCCCGACTGGCAGTGTTCAACGCGCTTCTCTAGGTGACCGTTCGCGTTCATTTGGACACTGCCGACGATATATTGATTCTCGAGGTGCTCGAATGTCTCTAGTGTGCCACTTCGGGACCTCACTTCATCGTGGGAGGTCGCCACCACCTGGTATACTTTCGGGCGACCAGTTCCGTTATCCCTACGACCACTTGGTTGCCTTCCATAGTCCAGACATGTTGAACGCCGCAGTGGCCGCTGCTGCAGCTGGCTTACCTTACCAAATCTCTGCCTACCCCAGCATGTTTCCCTTGCCACAAGCAGACGATGTACACCGAGTGATGAAATATTCGCGACGGATTTCACTCCGAGGATCTCCTTTCTATCACAGAAGGTGATTTGCTGGTTTTTTCGTCACCGTCGTCGTCGATGTCATCGT
>NW_020170402.1:950058-960322 GCF_000524195.1 Echinococcus granulosus
CATTCGTCGTTCCTTAGTGCTCATCGTTTGCTGCGCTTCGAATCTGTGAAATAGGAAAGATTGGTGGTGATCTGCACGCTCATCACTTTTTGCCTCCCTAACACATCTTTCAAAAGCATTTAGCTATACCTTTTTCTGAGTGTTCCTTAGTGCACGTCAACTTTCCGCTCAATAAGATTATTTTAACAAGTATTTCATGAATCGGTGGCTTATTAGGATCAGAGGGAAACGCTCTTTTTTTTCTTTCTTCAGCTTCCTCTTCTTTTCTCCCTTTGCCATCTTCTGCCCACCCTTACTCTAGTAGAAGTCGAAGTCCGATGGATAGTCGGAGTCGAAACATCCACAACCGGCATCAAGATATCCACCGTAGCCGGGATCGCAGGCGTCCCTCTTTGATGTCTTCTTGGCAGAGGACTCCGCTACCGCCGTTTTCTTTTACCGCCTCTTCTGAGCTCGAAAGGCGTAGGCATCGGTACGACCGCTCGCCAACACCTCTCCGAGTGTCGGGGCGTCGAAGACGCTGAAGGAGTGAGAGGTTTTAGCAGCACCTCTGTGTTTTTATGCGCCACCCTCTCCCCTCCTCCACTCTTCTTTCACGTCATTTTCTTCGTTTCGATGCATTTGAACCCCTAGTTCCCAATAAAATCTTGATACCATCGATGAATTTCTCAGCATCCAGCCTCTGGCTAATACCGCTTCGGTACGGACCCTAGTTTTTTTACCTCACAGTCTAGAAACGGCAATGATATAGGCTTCTCTGCAATTCCAAGTGCCTCTCTGAATCCTCAACTCATTGCCAGTATTTTTAAATTGTGAAAGTAAGCGATTTAAATTAAAATGACTTTAATAGGATTGCTTTCGTAAGTTCTGTCTCTTGGTGAAGTTTATCGTCGTTTTAGGATTACGAGCTAAGATTTCCCTTCTTCCATTCATGTAGAGTTAGTATCAACCTCCTAGTCGCTAACTTCTGCTGTGTCTCCGCTCCCTTTTTTGGTATCATAACCACAATTTGCCTATCCGTCAACTTATGGCTGAATTTCTCATGGCTATGCTACGTTATGGACCAGCTTCAAAAGTTGCATTCAGATCTAAGCATTGGAAGTATACCTCCACTAATCTCTACTGGGCCTCCTCTCTACATACGAGCAGACTAGAACAGCGTCCGTATCCAGCTATGAAATCGTTGGTATTACATCATCAGGGGCATTTCCCATATTGAGGCTAGCAGTCTAGTGGTTGATTTCTGCTGCCGTTCTGTGATATCCAACATACAATTTTTATAACCATCACCAATTTTGCACTGCTGCATTGTGGTGTCAGCGAAGCGGGACCTGCTTTTGCAAAGCTTTTAACTCGAATCTGGGTCGTATGTTTGCTAATTAATTCCACTCTAATTAGCCTTTTCTTAGGCCCACTTCATTTCTCATTATCGTGCGAGAGGGGAATCTTTTACAACCATTGCTCTGCAAAGGATGAGTTGCCTCATTGATTCCCTCGCTAGTATCCGATGGTAAGCTCTGGCTACTCCATTCAGGTAATAAAGGAACCTTTTGTTCCTACATGTTACTACAGCACTTCTCAGCATTACATGGTATGTGCTGAGATATCAGAAAGTTTTACCGTTAGCATGGAAAAGGGTGCTTACTCAAAAGGAAGTTGTGCGGTTTTTTAGTAGCAGTATAATGAGCTGTGGCTATGTTGGTCATCACGAAACCCTTTTAACAGCAGCTGGTGTTTCGCTATTTCTGCTGTTTGGACGCAAAAAAGTATCAGTTATTTAGTTCGTTTTCTTGAAATTGATACCTTTTTTCCGTATTCATGCATTACCGTATCGATGCGAATAACGATGGTGCGTGCGGTGGATTGCATATTTTACGTTTTTGGCAAGCTGGGTTACGACCCAAGCGAAATGGAGTGCTGAAGGTTAAATGAGTACATAATGTGTGCCAGCCAAGCATTTACTAACTCACTTAAAACCTACTGGATAAAGTAGATAAAATTTTCGGTTTCTCGTGACGGAGCTTCAAACAGCGCCGTCAGAGCTCCATTACTAAACATGCCATAAACAAATCTAAACGTTGATGTTATTTCACGACTGTGCCGTCGAGTCTCGCAACGACTAGTTGACATAGGGATTGCCCATGCAGGGAATTATCAAGGCCATGTAACTGAGAGACTGGCAGCATAGATGGCATGAGTAGACCCTCATGCTAAAGCTGTGGTGGTAAAATCAGGGAAGACTAAACATGAATAGTCTTTTATGTAACCCCTACCCACTTTTGGGCATCGCCTTTAGCAGTCTTCAACTAATAGACTGTCAGGGTGGTTATCAAAGGAACTGGAGCCACCGACGAGATAGGAATGAAGGTTATAAGGTTTCCCCTGATTGGCCTCAGTTCAAAAAAGGTGGTCAGGTTCGATTGATTTAACTGTCTAGGTTCGATTGTGAATTGCTAGTCTTTAATGCAAAATACAAGACGATACAGCAGCTCCTCGGAACTTGGTCCTGATCTCATTCAATCCTACTTCCTTCCTTTTTTTCCTCACTCGTGTTCCATGGTTTTATGAAAGTATTTAGGAGGTGCGTAAGGCAGGAAATTCCTCCTCAAGCACAACCCTTTACTCAGATGCCTTGATAGATGTGGTTAACTGATTTCACTTAGGTGCAAACATTCCGCCCGACGTCAGCAAAATCCGCATTCTTATCTGCAGGATTCAAACGATAAAGGCCATTTCTCACCACGCTGACAAATGGGGAACAGGGATTCTTTCTGAGGACTTTGAGAAAGGACTGGATTCATAATCAATCCTTTGAACAGGCACTGGCAACCGTCAAAAAAATGTTCCTTGGGCCAAATATGCTCGTTCTTTTTTTACTCTGGATATAGAGAGGGAGCAAAATACCATCCTTTCGGATTATTGTGTGGTTTAGTGGCACATACACTGACAAGCATGGGAGTAATGCCCACGTAGGGTGGGTAAGCAAAGTGATGATGTTGTGGAGTCGCCTTCCCGGGCTTTCTCAGTCTTGTTAAGGCCTTTACAACTTTAAGATTCATATCATAGTGAGAATTTCCATTAATGTTAATTGTCCGCAGCCGACAACAACAAAGCAGCTAGCTGAGCTGTACCCATGAATCTTTAAAACAGGAGGAGAATAATCTTACGCAAGCAATCCCAGATGAATATGCATAATTATGCTTCCGTAAATAGCGATGATGACTGCTAAAGCCAACGGGTCTTATACCTTAAGCATAAATTAACCTCTGTGCAATTTATAAGTTAGATTACAACCTCTCATCACTTTTGCACGTTGATAACTGGGCTTCCCCAAGATAGAACTCCCCGTCACCTCTTTGGGGAAGGGTCTGAAGCTACAGTAGTTTGGAGAAGTGGCGCTAATTCAGCTATTCAAAAATCCCTTAAAATCCTTCCCTATTTAATGTGCAACTCTGTTTTTAAAGTCCAAACCAACGGTCCTCCAGCATGCACAGGTCCTCCTAGGTAACTTGTACTTATGGCATATAAGTAGCAATGTTTTTTAGCAACAGATGAAAATTGCAACAGTGACGGACTGGAGTTTGTGGAATTCGAAGATAAATTTATAATTCTAGAGCAAATTAGATTTTTTTAAGGTTGTGAAGAAGGATTTGGCTAGTGGATTTCCAGTGATTAGAAATTTGCAAACAGTCCCAATCTTGTAAGATATTTTCCCGCAAATCATCCACCTTTTCTTGGCAATAAGTAATATGTTCTTGTTATAAAATGAACTTTTGATCAGAAAAGGTAGCCCCTAAATAGAAGTGTATAATTTACACATATTTACAGTTTTACAGGTCTGCACCTATAACAGTATATTAAATAGTTACATGAAATTAGGTGTTAAGTGTCATCCAATTTCAACATATCTTGTTATTAAATGTAATTTAGCTAAGTACCCTTAAATCCTTTTGTAAGACGAAAACAAATAATTGCCTTAGTAATGTGGTAATGAGTAGTTGGAGCGCAGCAGACTAAAGGTAACAGATGCTCTGACACCACCATTGCTAGCAATGCCAGTCAAAATCAATAGGAACTTCGACAATTTATATTTTTAGCCTCATGCTCCTCTGTTCAATTCAGTATAAATTAGTGAATCTTTGCTTGAACAAGACTTATCTTTATGTTTCTCTTTGATTACTGAGATTCCCGCGGAAAGCCTACCATCGCACCCTAGATGTTTCAGTGCCTTATTACGATTCCAGTTGTCATGCATTTATCTATCAAAACAACTGCTTCTAGGAAACGCGAAACACATTTTGTCTTTGTAGACGTTAGACAAAGATGTTGGATGAGCTCGCTACTTACCCATACTTCTGAGGCACTCACCACTTCCCCCAGAAAAACATGGCACGCCGGCAGAAGTTTTTTACCATGAATGGTTCACTTAATGAAGGTCAAACAATTAGGGCTGAGATCCCTCTACTCCATTCATTAGGATAGAACAGAATACAAGGTAAGGCAATTGGGAAATATTCAGGTCAGCTAAGGCTAACAGATAGGTAGGGAGGATTTCCAGTTTACTTATAGGCCAAGACAACAAGGCACAAAGTAGGGTCTCATTCCTCATACCCCTTACTGTCGCAAAACCTATTCTTAAGAGGATCCTTACTTTGGAAGAGAATTTCGAATCATCCTTAATTGGAAATTGATGGCTCACTTAAGTGATTTTTAACAGTCAAAGTAATTATCACGTTTACTGCCGGCGTCGCAAATATATGACCGTTGTTTGAAGCTTGATTGCACTACAACGTATCTAACTACTAGAATGGCTGAGCTCTAAGCAACAATACTGTATTAGTAGCACACTTTCAAACAGTACAAAAGATCATCCCAGAGGTGGTATTTAGTTTGGCCCTGTAAATCTACCCTGACAGAGAACGCGTTATGCATTTTTAACCAGCATTACTAAAGTCTATCTTGAAAATGCATATTGTCTTTTTTGAAGACATTTCGTGGTTAATGGCACACCAAGCTCTACTTTAAATGAGGCCAGCCTTACTGAAGAAGGTTTACTGGATATTAGGTCAATGCAAAGTAGAGTAGGCTATTTGGTTTTTAGGGTTTTTTCCCACCTGGGACTTCCATCGAATAGTTTGGCTCTTTACGATGGCTCAACTGCTAGTTGTGTTGGTATATTCATACAGCCACTTTTATTAATCACCTTGAGTTGACAGATGCACCAGGGGTAATAATATCAACCAGCAGAGCCTCTCTCGCTACCAGGGCTCCAAAGAGCATTCAATCACTACAATCCAAACTTTTTATTGTTCTGATATAACACCAAGTTTTAGCAATTTCTTGAACCTTCTCAGCTAATGCTAGAGAGAGGAAAAGGGTATATTTGTCCTCGGTTTGTGAGCACCATACATTTATTTGGTGCTTTCAAATCCAACCACTGTTTGGAACACAGGATTAGGGGCAATCAGATCTTATAAACTGGTGAACGACTCATGTCACATATTTGTTGCGTTAGGTTCGGGAACAAAGAACGGAACGTCACTTACATGTGGCGTATTAAGCATTCAGACCACTACCACTGGTTTCTTCAAGAATTATCTCCTCTATTACAAAAAACAGACGTCTGGTAATCAGGTAAGTTAATAAAACGCGGTTATTAAATATTAAGTTGCAATGTTATGTTTCCTCATTCATCCTGCTGATATGTTACGACCAGTAATTGGAGAGAGTTACCATTCCTCAGGATCAATCCCTTTCCATAAGGCATGCAGAACCCAGAAAAGGGCAATCAGAAGCTTTCCTAATTTTAACACTCTTTCTGTTTAAAATTTCCTTGTCCTCTCATTTTAAATCGCATGGACTACTAAGTTTGGCACTTTTCTGAGGGGATCACTAACATGGCCACGACCGAGAACGCGTTGGTACCCGCTGCCAGCAAAGCATTCCTTATCAGCATCATAGACATATATCAGCCCGATTTTTTTCATAGTTAACTTTTGTTCTCTGTCAGTTTATGATAGCCGGTTACACCGGGCCAAGTGTCGCAAACGGACGGGTTGGGTTTGAAGCAATAAAGTAGCTGTAGCATTTTCTTGGTCTGAGGATCATTGCCTTTTTTTATTTTTTGGGCAGCGATAGAATCGGTCTGTTCGGTATTTCAAGCGCTGCTGTCATCGCAGAGCAAGAAAACATTTTGGCGGTGGTGATGATTTCACTGACCCCATATCCACTCGGTCAATCGGTTGCAGTCAACTTCGAAGCCTAAGGGGTCCACAGCCCGACCTTAACAAATCAGCAAATGTAGCAAAAATGGTAGTCCCAGTGGTAGCTCCAAGTAATAACACATTCCAATTGACTAATCACACAGGCAGAAACACAAGCGGAAGTGGAAATACATTAAGCCGTGAGTACACTCTCCGCTCTCGTCGCCTTCCCTCGCTCTCGCCTTCACTTCGACTTAGTCAGCACACCAAAAAGCGGGGGATGGGATGGGCTTTTATTGCCCCATCCCTATGTTTTCGTCTCCCTATATGCGCGTGAGCTTGTAGCCCCTTTGCATTGGTTGACCGGTAGGCGCTTTATTGTCACGTGGAGAGGGGGAGAGCGCAAGAGAGGGAGGGAGATCAAAGGCACTGGAAATTTGGCCCAAAACCACGTACCACGTGACCGTCTGTCCATCCGCCCGTTCTCACCTTCCGTCAACCAGCCTCCCTATTCACCTTTTCAAATAAGTTGAAAATTGAACGTTACTTTCTAGTCCTCCATAGCACAGAATTTAATGGGGATTCCATCTCTTCCGAAGTGATGGTAATTGGGCTGGCGTTGGAGTATCCATTCCTAAATAGCTCTACATAGGCAACCAAGTCTTTCTCAACAAAATACCAACACCTGAATTGACTTCTGACGGCTGCATAAAAAGCGCGAGATTAGAAATAGCAACCATGGTAAAATCGTAACCCAATTCCGTTTTAGCCTTTTGGCTTGCCATGAGTATCTATCGTTCTAATTTGGCTATCTCAATAACCTTCCAGGAGAGGAACGAAGAACATGCAAAGATTCCCATCGTGGTGAAAAGGTACTTATATTCAATAGCATTGCATTGAGGAGGGCTGCATTACCATGCACAGCTGAAGGGACATCAGGAGGACACATCATAGGAATGGCGCTCTATTTGGTCCCAGTGCTTTTTTCCACCACGCACTTTCTAATTTTACTTATGGTTTGCACTTTTTTATTCCAAAAACAACTTTATTTATCTGAAACCTCAAATTTGGATGATTGCCGACCCATTAATGGCGTTTTCTGTAGGTTTTCGCAGATTTAGCCCCCCACACAGACATTGCCAGTCCATCCACTTACCCTAAGAAATATCTTGGCCCAGCTGCGGCTGCTGTTATATCATGACAGATATGTGCCACTGCGCAGCTACTAATGCAGCCCCTGGGTTGCTCCCTACAGACGACGTCACAAAACACGCAAGTCTAGGGAGGCCTATTTATCACAAGCCTGCAGTTGGGAAGAGGAGAACCCCTTGTCAGTTGTAGAGGGCTAAAAGGATCCATGTGGTAACATGCAAATAAGAAGTGCCATTTTGATGCCTATGTGGATCTTGAAACTTTCCCCGTTATATGTATTGAAGAATGAAAAAGGGTACCCCAAATCTATGCCTCAGTTGAGGGCATACGCATAACCCACAATAACGTACTAGGTGATTTAAACCAAACTGGGGCGTTTCGGTTTATACCAGGGATCCACACCTATGAAGGAACTACAACCATGTTTTTGTAGTACTCATCCTATTATTTACCTAATGCATAGAAGTAATTTAAATCATAGGGAGATTTGTCATTACGACTAAATCATTTTTGGACAATCTGCTTCGCGTCATTAATGCCACTAAACTACTGACCCTCGAGGTAACCTCGTGGTGGTCCAAGCTGGTGGAAATCGATTTGAGTGAGGTCTTCACGATAAAAAGGTGTAGCTACGTCTATTTTTAGGCATTCACTGCGCCTTACTGTGCTTGATGTCTTCTGAAGGCTCCAGTTCCTCACAGGAACCTCACCTCATCGCTACACACTGTTGCATGCATGCGTCCAGTCAAGCCTACTGTCCGTCATCTTGATGCACGATGCGGGATCTAGACTAAACTGATTCATGGTGGTCATCTGAGCGGACATTTTTGTTTGGTATCTGCTACTGCATCTCCATTTATATATCTTGGTAAAATGCCGAGTTCTGTTTTGATTTAAAAGTCCCTAAAATTTGCGTTATTAGTTATCACCACGGCTGGATAGACGAATTAAATGAAATCTTAGTTCCAAGGTGCTCAATTATTGTAGTATGTTTTGTTTATGGGCATTTGACCCTACAGACCACCCTTCAGCCTTCCATAAGGTGTGGAAAATGATTTCTTGCATTGAAATTTACAAGATTTATAACAACTACTAAATACAAATGTTCCCCCGCTGTGAAGGGAAACCATTGTGCAATCTTGGTTCCTGTCAACATTAATCTACTCAATCCCGTTGCTATGAGAAGTAATTTTAGGAAGTGGTCAGGAAGACGCAAAAAAAACAGACTTGCGACTGTAATAATAAAATTTCTTCCATTTGTTCACTACAACAACATGATCACCTTACTTTCTGCTGTTCCCGTTCCCTTTTGATACCATAAGATCCTGCCCTATCTCTAGCCACTCTCAGTACTGGTGCGCTGTATAACGTCTCTAGGCCTAGCTCAGGGTCCCCACATTGGTGGCAGTGGGAAGTGAATCTGGCTAGTGCTACCAATAATCACAAATTTAAAGTCTTTATTGCCAAAAAGCGCAGAGGTTGGCGCACTACGCCGATAGTTGAATCCGTTGGGATGCACAATAAAGGTGTTAACAATGTCCAATTCTTGTCTTTTTGCACTAGGGCAAGTAAAAATGGAAGCAACACTAAATTTGAATGATTTGCGAAAGTTTACAGTGATATATTTCCTGCATTTCAGGGCTAAATAAACTTTGGATTAACAGTTAGGAAACGCTGGGAAAAGACAAAGGCGCAAAGGCAGAAAGATCGGTAGTTACTGGTCATGTAAAGCTACAATAGTTCTGGATCTAGGAAGGCATTTAAACAAATAGTAACTGGCATTTAAAATGCATACACTGTGAAGCATTTCAAAGTTTACAATATCCTGCAATGTAGTTTACATGGAGGACGAATGTGTGGATCTGGTCAATATCAACTAGGAGCATCAATGATGCTGGAATAAAATGCATTTTGGCCCGGAAGGTCAGAAGAGTGACCATGGTAAATGAGGAGTACGAAACTTGAATCGGCAGAAAGTTAGGTAATCGAACATTTAGCCAGACTGTCCATTTTCCGTATTTTGGGTTTCCGGCCTTTCCACGCTAGGCTCGTGGCCGTAGCCCCTCTCCCTTCTCCATACCTGTGTACCGCAGAGTGTTTTTCAAGTGTGACTCAGTCCATTCAACAAAAACTTCTATTCATTTAATTTATACCTGATGTTTTATGGACCTTTTTAATCACGACACCGGTAATAACGGGAGCTGCTTTTCCCATCTGTGCTACCAGAAAGACGATAAATGTGGCAGAAACATGCTTGCTTAACAGCGCTTTCAATATATCTTTATTTTGGTGGTTATGCATCACGTAATTCCATTTTATTAAAGACCAGTATTTATGCAGTGGAATGGATATTGCAGTTTTCACCACCATTCTCTTTCCAATGATGACATTGTGCTACATTCAAGCAGCACCTATTCAATTATTCGGAACCTTCTCCATTTAAAAATTCCAATACTTGCTCACTTGAGTCCCTCATGTTGGTTTGGATGATTGGTCAAAAGACAAAATAGAGAAGCCATCGACCGTAGATGGCTAAATCTGCAAGTAATTCCAATTTTGTGGTTGCCCAAACAGCGTAAACTTATGGTAGATACGTCAATCGCCAGTCCCAAAGTGTTAATTTGCACTAAAGGTGATTGTAGACTCAGGAAAAAATTGAATCAGACCTACTTACTTATGCATCAAAAAAGATATGCATTAGAAGAGGATAAAACCTGTCTCAAAACCTGGCTCCGTCAAGTTAGCTAAGATGAAATAAGGAATGCTCAAAAGGCGTGGGTAAACAACTTAACAATCAAAGTTTCTGCTTAAAAATGCGGTCAAATAAAACCAACCTCTTCGATTCCTACTAAAGAAATGACGGTCGCTGATAAATGATAAGAATCAGTACAAAGAATTGTCAATGCAAA
>NW_020170402.1:960422-964170 GCF_000524195.1 Echinococcus granulosus
GTAGATTCCAGCATGTCTTTTTACCGCTGCATGCACAGTAAAACACATTCGGTAGGTCTATTTATTTTACAATAAAGTGATTTATAATGAAAACTGTGCGAATTTTCATGTCCAGGTGATGCTGAGCTTCACGTAAATATGCGGTATATGGGTTAATAGCGTTATTTATAAATTTGTCTTTTATAAAATTTCTAAACCATTTACTATTAGGTATTTCCCCAATCCTACTAATTAGTATGTGTTCAATATATACTCTTGCTGACTTTGAAAATTTCAAGTTGATGACGTTGCTTTTAGGAGCATTAAATTCTTCAACAAGCTGCAGCATTTCAATATCTGCCTTAGTCTCTGCCTGCCAACTCAAGCCTGTCAGCCTCTATGAACTTAAGCTTTGACTTTGGTAGCATAGTATTCCCTACTCTTCCAGGAAGTTTTATAGCTATCTGGAAGTGCTTAAGCGCAACCACGATTTGTCCTTGTTTTCCTGGCAATGAGATCTTTAGGTAGTTCGTGCACCTAGTAACCATCTGCCTTAGGGGAATACGGATTTACAGCGTAATATATTGGACAAAAACTAAGCATTCCCCCATGCTTCCTTTTCAATTATCGCATGGATGGCAAGCATGGCTCATTGTCTGTCTTTCCGGCAATCTTTGGTCATATATGCGTGGCCCAGGTCACAAATTGTGGCTCGCAAATCTTTAGAAAACAGTGACTTTTTCTTCAGTCTGGCGGCTAATTGTTCAGACGGCGGAATGGATGTTCAGGGTGTTTGTGCTGTGCTGATTTCAACTCAGTTGTCTTAACTGCTTTAAAGAATTAAAATAGCATTTCAAATGGAACCATTCTTCTTCTGTCTCTGTTTTGGGGAAGTTTGGGGCACCTCTTGACATGACCTTTAGGGTCACAACGAGCCAAAGTCCATTTCTTTCAGCATCGAATGCCGTAGTTCAGGCTCTTTATTATTCTTGTATGCCACTGGTTGCTTAAAAAATTTTAAAGAAAAAAACATCTTCTAAAGCGACGCCCTTAGTCGATTCTACTGGTTTAATCTCAAGTAACCTGTCTTATCATGGGAAATTAGGTAAAACCAGTTACCGTAAACAAAGAACACGTGTTACACATTTGTGACGTTTGAGGGTCAAATATACGTGGCACCGATACCAAGAAAATGTTGCCTTACTTTATCCAGCAGTAAGAGATCAAAACGGGTAAATGCACTTTATGCTCCAACTTATTATCCAACGTTAAATGGACTTCTTCTAAAAATGGTTTTATATTTGAAAAATTTGAAATCTTCACAATGTCTTTTTTGGTGCTCTGCCTCAACTCTGAGTCACGTGCATGCGGACGTCGCGGCGCTTGAATTCAAAAGCAGAAAAATCGATAAACGCGTCACGTGCTGTGCCAGTGCATTGCGGCGGCATAGGATGCACGAGGGGCATGTGCATGCGTCTCCTTCACAATGACTCACGGGCTAGTGCATATCTAGGAGAGATTTTAAACGTCCTATAAGTTGTTCTGCAACAAGAACAAAACAAAATTAACAACAACAACAACAACAATAACATCAATAACAGATTGGCTAACTTAGTGTTCACCGTATTTTCTCAAGTGCATTATTTGCGTTGAAATAGGGTGTTATTCTAAATTTTCCTGCAAAATCTCTTTCAGAGTGTGAGAAATTAGTATCCTAGAGAATAGTTTCCATTCGCAAAGAAACACCAATGTCTGTCAAATTTCCATCAAAGCCGGATTTACGCATATATATTTCAATACTTCGTGTAATTCTGCCATTTTATTCTTGTTCTTGCAAAAATCTTCTTCAAAGCTAAACTAAGTTGGTTTTCACTACTAACACAAAAACTTGGCGCTGATAAGCACTAAAAAAGGCAAATAAATTCTGACTATTTGAATAAAATACTCAATTTTTCCTTGGAAATTAGTACTGGCACAGCAAGGGCACTCGAGCGAACCGATTATCGATTACCCATTCATCCAATAATGCAGCAAGTAAATAGGCCAGGTGATAATCGATAAAACCGGGGGTCGCATTGTTAGTGAGCTAGCTTGGGAATAATCGATACTACTGCACAGTGTGCATTTGGCTTTATGGAGGTCTCCGATAAAATAATAACAAGTTAGAGGGTTAGACGCGGGCACAAGTGCTAACCTTAAAAAAATTCCCAATTTTTGTTGTTAAGTTTGCAGTACCATGACAATTCGGTTACGGACAGTGATGTGCGTCGGTCATATGACAATGTTGAGGACTGATGTGGTGGATTGCGCTGCCGGAGCACACACACCCACATGCGCACAACTCCAGGGCTTCACATTTACACGATTGTGCAGATTTAGTAACCACCCTGCTTTCGCCCGAAGATGACGTCGTACCGATTTAGAACGCCACATTCTCTTAGCCTCCTCGCCCCCATTCCCGATGTCGGCCTCTCCTCCCCACGCCTCTCCCAATAACTGCCCTAGATTTCGCGTGTGTGAATACAACACGAAGGATGGTAGAAACATAAGCAGAAGGCCCATCTTTTCTTTCTTCCTCCCTCTCTAAATTTCAATAACGCCCATTTCTGATCCGAAAATCGTTACTCCTACTGGAAATGCCTTTTAATGAACCGGAAAGAGCCACTTCCACAGGCTATTTCGATTTTTTTCAATGATATAAAAGTATCTGAGTTAGACAGGAGAGAAGGTGCTTTTATGTAAAAAAACCTACAAATGAATTTCTGTAGTTTTTTGAAATCCTTATATTCTAAGAATATGAGAGGTGAATTAATTACTTAGTAGTTCTAACAGTTCTTTAATTATCAAAACGATGAGATCAGAAATAATTTCGCTAATATTTTTCATCCAAATTCCATTAAACACCAATAGAATTCATTATTTTAACATAAAAAGTTGAACATCATGAATGTCCCTAAGCAAAACCTTTCGGGCGATTGGTGTCTATTTAAGCAACCATGACAACGACAAACAGTGCCGTGATTTTGATATCTCGGCAAACCCATAAAGTAGTATTGGCTGATGTAACAATGATAATTCGAAGTAATGTCATCTTTTTATAGGTTATATCCCATTGTTCAGGCATTAAAATCAACTAGTAGTATCATGAACACGAATCTAGGTGGATGTCTCTCAGCCTAAATTTATCTGTGGTTAAAAATCTTGTAAAGAGAGGATTATCTTGTCTGCAATGGTTTGCCATGCAAATGGTAAATAAGTGTTTAGGTTACAGTCGAGATGACTCGAGGGATAACACTTGGCGTAAATCCAGTCAACAATAACGGTAAGTCACGGGATGCGTGCGGGTATCAGGACGGCGGGATGAGTAGGCTGTTGTTGGCTCGCAGACGCACAAAATGTAATTCTTAATAAATGACGCTGAAATAAGACATACAAACCCACTGCGTAGGCACGCGGAAAAAGTATTAAGTGTGACATTCAACAAGACCGTATAAAGATCCGTCATGGAAGGAACTTCTGATAGATTTTCATGACCAGACAGTGTGACAAGGCTAGTGATTGTAGCGATTGAAATGAAATCGGTGAGTCTATAAAATGATTACTAAGTTAATAAGCACAAAAAGCAAATTTTGCCAACCTAAGCCTTAATGGGAACCTATGTAAAAATCCTTTCCTTTAGGTCATCTTGTAAACAAGATGTCCACTCACTTCAGGGCACAACTCGCAGCAATGGCTTGTTCTAACCTGTGGGCACCAATCGAATGCAATT
>NW_020170402.1:964270-967917 GCF_000524195.1 Echinococcus granulosus
GTGGGCATCAGTATTGCTCAAATGCATGATCCGTCTAGACCTACGGTGTAGACAATTGAGGAGGCTGGGAAGCATGAGCGATTGTGATAACAATGGGGACTACTGGCGCTTGATGGATGAGGTTTGACAGGTGAGCCTAGATCTGGTAGGGTAAGGCTAGTATGGGCTTTTTCCGAATCCTTATATGCAAAACGCGCTGTCTGCTAGTGTAATTGTGGTGTCTGTTATGGTGAGAAACGTCCTACTATTTGTCTGAGAGCTGATTATTACAACTACAGCATACATTAGGAGTCCTTCAGTGGACATTTTACGCCTCTTATAAATAAGCGCCAGAACTGATTGGGAATGATCGATATACTAAAGGAAGGACAAATAAATTACAAAATAAATAGCGCACATCTGTAACCATTTCATTGGACATCTTGCATAATCAACGGGGGATTGATGTGAATACTGAACTGCCGTGGTGTGTTGCCGCTCCACCCAAAATACCTACATCATTAATACGTTAAATGCCTGGTTCCTAGGATACATTGAGGCACCACAGCCTATATGCCTCATTGCAATAATGCGGTACCAGAACTTGAACCACCAAAATTGACTAGTTGCACTTAGATTAAGAACATTCAGTACCTAGCTCCCTGATTGTAACTCTATCAATGCTGCGGCACTCTATCGGTTACCGTAATCTTATGAGTAGCATGTCATAAATGTGCCTGAAACAGACTCAGGTAACTTGTCGTCACATATATGTGACACTGGAAACCGTTTCATTACTTGTTTTTGAATTATAAGTTACCCATTCAAGAGCCACCTTTTCACTCATTTTAAGTGATTAAGTATAACAAATTCCATTGTTTACCACGTTGGAAGCCTTCGGAGAAAAATTGCCAGAATCATCTCTGATGGTAGGAGAAATCCGGCAATTAATCCCGTTATATTTATGATCAGGAAACGAATAATACTTCCTTTTTAACCATGCGGAAACTGTGGCTTGTACTAGCGACTTTATGGTATACCGTATATCACAGAAATTTTTTCAAAGAATAATGTCTCTTAGGTGTCATATCTTTGCATGTGAGTCAGAGAAATTTCTAATATTCTAATTTTTAGATGACCTCACTGCGGCTGGATGTGCGAGTAAAGAAACAGTTTCTATTCAGATACTAGACTGGTTCAAACATCGCTTCATGCATGATTTATTCTAGGCCCGGATAAAATCATCCACGGACTGGCCCAGCTAATTGCCAGACCTAGGTGTTACTGTCTAGTCAAGTGGAGTTCTCCACTTGAATACAATCACGATGCCGTATTATCTCTTGAATATTTGTATATCTTATCCAAAATTAGCTCATCAAATGGTTCAATGCGTGCACGACCAACCTTGAAAAGCCACCGGAAAGTGGGTGAAGAGAGATTCCTACGTGATTCCCCTTAATCACTAGTCTTTTTAAACGCACACACACAAATAAACATGTTTACTATTTATTACATGTTTTTATTGTTTTTCTGACCGATTTAATTACCCGGTGAGTCAGAGTGCAAATTAGATGCCTACGAGAGAGCAATAATCAGCATCAGATTGCAGTGGCCTTTACTATGAAGAGTCGCTTTTAAAGTAGTTCCAATCTGTTTTGAGGAAGGTACCTCAGGGAGTACACCTTCACCCCTAAATCTCACTCCCTCTCTCGCGCTCTTTTAAGGGGCGGATTAATTGTCCAAATCACGTGCACCACAAGGCGAGAACAGATGGCAGTTGTGGCTCACACACGGGCAGGCTGTGTTGACATGCTAATTTGTAGGTGTGCCGTGGCGAGGAGTCATTTCAGGGTATTCGTGGGTGGGTGGCGATGGAGGTAAGGCGGGAGGTATGTGAGTAAATGAAGAAGTGGATAGTGTTTTGGGACAGCATGTCATGTTCTCCTCTTTTTTTCTCTACTTGCAGGTGTGACTACATTACTTGACACCTGGACCGGTCCCAGTGTCATCATCCACCGCCTCTCTGTATTTATCGCATTTCACCTATTGAAAGATGTACTTTTTGTTTTTCTACACTCTAGCTCCTGTTTACGAAGGCTTAAACAGTGTTAAAAAGATAGCTCGATCGTGACTAGTTTATTTTTTTTTGTGAAGTAACAGCAACAACAACAGCACACCATTTCAGGTGTGGCGTTTTGATGATGACAATGATTTGGCATTTTGAGATACGATTTTCTGCTAGTCGATGAAAGATTTTGTGATGAACTAAATCCAGTTGTTAATGCTAAAAACAAGTATAATAGGCACAGCTGATAATTGTGGGACAGAGTAAAACCCAAATTAGACCGTCTGAACTGAATTAGAGCGAAAACAGATTGATGGACGGAATTAGAAGGAGGCAAGGGACGGGCTACAATCAAAAGCGGATTGAAATTAGTCAATTAAACGATACACCCTGTCTTCTGTAAATCGGACAGATTTGGTACCAATTTTACACAACTTCTGATATCTCGCGCGTTTAAGCACATGCACGCAAACGAAGTGACTGTAAAAGTACGCTTTTCTAATTAGCCCGTCAGTTTCCGAATTTTCGCTTGATATCCATTCCTTTCGCCAGCCTTTTTGATACATTTATAACAGCTATGGTGCTAATGCTGCCTCATGGCTCTACCCTGCTCCTCCTCCTTCTGCATTTAATGTCTAATTATGGCTAATTAAGGGTAAAAGAAGTTGCTGGTGTACTCTTGTTTCATAATAGTTAAAGTGTACCAAAAAATAATTAAATTCTCATCCAATGAGTTACATTTCTGGCTATGTTATTTTAGCGCTCGGAACAGGTGAGACAAGAGTTTTTGGAGGAACGGAAACCATGGTTATGAAACATTGCAGCTTTGACTTGATTATATCGAGGTTTGTTGGTTAAATGAACATACAGTCTCACGCTTTTAAGACAAATCGTAATGCTTCGATGGCTTCTTTACTTCCAGTTTTCGTAAGTGACCACTCATTTAGGAGCTCCGCAATCCTGCCTTCTCTGGGCGACCCGGACTCTGAGCCAAGTTAGTAGCGTTAGACTCTGCTGTAGGCTAGAATTACATATTCAGTCCGAGTATTCTCTTCATCCTTTTATGGAGAGATCTCGGGCGCTGCATTAGTGGTAGTCGTGGGATCCATAAACCAAGAAAGTAAGGATGAAAGGATGAAGGAAATCAAGGAAACCCTTTTGGACTGGTCCCCAAAACCGAGAGTTTAACAAACAATTATCATATTAATAAAAAAAAACAAGAATTTGCAGTAGATTTACAATTATAAAGAAAGCTGGAGTGGAAAGGCATTTATGTTTAAATAATTCAGCATTTTATAGAAAAATCTTGATGACGCAATTTCCGCGTACTTTAGTATTTATCTTGCTCTACTGTTACTTAGGCATCACGAAAATTCTGGAAAATTAGACCCTTGCTTTATCTAAAAAGGAGACGGGAAATCATAAGATTTGGGTGGAAGCAACAGACTTTTTCTTGGTTCAGCTATAGAGAAAAGTTAATCTCGAAAATGTGAGTCAAAAGTGCAACAGTTCATTACCTGGATGGAAACAAGGGAATTCTCGCCAATTTACCAAAAAATTTCCATGTTATACTAATGATCATGTGGCTTTTGTGAAGACATAC
>NW_020170402.1:968017-970201 GCF_000524195.1 Echinococcus granulosus
CTGGGTCGATCAATGCTTGTACACAAATCGATACCGCTTTCCCCATTGGGCCTATCGATATCTCGATATCGACTTCCTCCTCCCAAATCACTCATCGCCCCTGCTACACCAACAGCGTGTCACCTTTGTGCCAAGTTGGTCTTGATTAAAAGTTATTTATTAATCGTTTAATTCATTCACTGCATCACCAACTCTACTTTATTAGTTATCTAGTGAAATGAGCATTTAGTTGACGGAACGAAGGGTGCTCCATCTTCTCTCCAACATGCAACCATTGGAGAGTGAGAAATGAGCCTTAACTTGTCAGTGTCGCGAAGTCTTGGTGCTCTTATCTCATTCTCTGTCATGGAAAGTAGTTGAACGTGAGGTCGTTTTTCTCGCGGAAATGCGAAGAGAAGTGCAGGTGAGTGGAAGCATAATGCGCAGATTTGACGCGTCATGCTTGCGTGTGGAATGCTCCAACTTAGATGTAGTTTGGACTTTAATTTTACTAGGAGAATAAAACTGCGTCCCATCTTCATTCTTTTTATGCCCTACCCTAAACGGCTGTTACCTTTTGAATTGCTGAATCACCGTTGGAGAGAAGTGGCTCAACGTGTCCGAGAGTCCTCAATTGGTCATCACGAAGCTTGCATGCATCTCTATATCGCCTTGAAAGCTGAAGACAGTAAAATATATTCTTGCCTTGATACTTCCTCTCCTAAAATCCCTCTTTCTAATGTAGGGGTTGAAAGGATAAAATCTGCATATTTAAAATGCAACCTTGGTAGATCCTGGGTTGTGTCTAACAGCCTCGCTATCTTTTATGTAATAATAAATTATGCATTAGCAAATGCGTGAAAATTGTAGGATAGACATGTTAGTAATGTCGAACAGATTTATTTGGCACATGTAAGAACCTATTATTTGCAATTCCTCTTGTTTGAATAATCAATGAAGACGAAGTGACCTCCTTTCGAAGCATTCTGTTTCAACATCATGGTTCTAAGATTTAGGTTGCTTTAGTCTCCAGTGTGGTTATAGACTGCAACATACTAGAATTTGAGAATAGAGTCAAATTAGACGCCTTATTGATGACAGCTTTTACGGACTCGCTCTGGAAGAGCGATACATCAGTGGAGGAAGACACCTGTCGCAGGCGGCTGATCCTGTGGCAGCTCATAACGGATGGCCCATTAAAACCCAGATCTGGAGTTCTGCATGCAGAGACCGGATTTTGACAACGTGGTGTCACATAAATGCCTTCGAGATTAACTCGACGCCTCGATAACCTTGACGCAATTTATATTCAAAATGCACTCACCGTGGAAGCCGTCCGGTCACCTCAAGGTCATGAAGTAAATCGTAAAATCCTATTTTCTGACTACTGCAGTGATGGCTAAAACAAAGAAACGTCAATTGGAGTGCTCAAAATTGTTAAAACTAACTTGGACTTGATGTTCTACACACTCAAGAGGAGGGTGTTGTTGTCGCTGCGCTTAAAATGGTAGTCATTGTGCAGTGTCATTATAATAATGGGCGGGTCAAGTGTCACGCACCGGCCAGTCCATATATAGTTGATTAGGATAGTAGGAAATAGCAATGGCACATCTGCGGAACAGCAAATAGGGCTTGACTCACTTGTCAGTGGACATTAAACCCGAACCTGCAGAGTGACTGCAAGCCGACTACTGCAGAAGACTTCGAGGCCAACACGGTGGTTGGATGTTCATCCGCACAGCATCAAGACATGTGAATGTCTGATACGTTTTATGGTTAGATGCACGTCTGTCAGTGTATTCCTCGGACGCATTAGTTATGGGCAGCCCCTTTGGTGAGTGTTCACCACGTTGAACCGCTGATCCTGGATAACCCACGCATGGTCTGCCGCAAAAGTGGCGAAGAGAGGAATCGTTTTTTGGCAACAGTGCACATAACCACTCGTAAAGCATTACCCATTTTGACGAGTTAGAGTACGTCGGATACTAAAAGAGGTTTTCTGGTTTTGACTAGTTGGTAATAGGAGTTGAAGGCGTGTTTTTACAAGAGAAGAGGATTTTTCTAGTGTATTAGTTCACGAGACGACGCTGATGCGCTACAGATGAAACACGTGTCTGGGGTTGAAATTAGTACCAAATTTGTTGGGAAATGCGGAGGGTAGCATTCCGGTACCGAGGGGTGGAGCAGGCTGTACTAGGATAGGTA
>NW_020170402.1:970301-994764 GCF_000524195.1 Echinococcus granulosus
GTTTGCATTGACAATTCTTTGTGCTGAAGCCTCTAAAGTATTAGTTGAATGCATAAGTATTTGGGGCGACTACGCTGCAAGTTTTTGTAAGTGGATTTACCTTTCCTTGAAATGGACTCAAATTTCATTGTTTCATTTGAAGGCTTCTTTAATAAAGTTTTTATTATGCCTTTGCCTCCCATAAACCATTTTACTTAATAGCGAAATGGATATTTGCCCATTCTACTTTCTGTGCCACTAGTGGTTCCATTTCTCTCTGTACCCAAAGACGCGCGATCGAGACTATTATTTCTGATAACGCTCTTATTAGTGTAGCAGGTGCTCCTTTCCTTAATCAGCTCCGCCTCTCACTTTGACCTCAAGGTAACGGGTAACTCCTCCAGCCTAATACACCCAGAAAACATCTGTCCTGGTGATATTCGACACCAAACGAAGAAGTGAATCACGAATTTCTTTTTCCTCGTCTGTCAAACAACTGTGCCCTTTTTACTACATTCTATGCTAACGGTAGCCATCAACGTTGCTAGAATCCTCGAAGAGCATGAAGAAAGAGGCAGTTCTGAATGCGATGCGCTTGCTAACACCTGAACTATCCTTCAAGTTGCTTGTTTGTTAGTGAATGTTGTCAAGTCGACATTCCACGGTTGCCTGACTAATTTATCTTTTTCCCAGAAACAGCACAAGCGTTGAGTGAGTCACTTCATTTACACTGCGAGCTGAGATGCTGCTAGTCAGCTAGCTGGCCAGATAACCAAACAACCAATCGAACAAATTTTTGCGTGTGAACAGGGAGTCCGTAGTAGAATACGGTCTGCTAAGTGGGGTGCCTCCTATTAGTTGGACGCTATACGGAAAATGGGCACTAATGGTAGCATCTGTACCCTTTTCCTCCTCCGTTCGGTAGATTTGCTGCTTAGCATATTTTCAAACTAGGATCTGTGGTTTCACATCAGCTGAGGCATAAAAAAAGACAAGGAAGGAGGTAAATAGAGCGAATTTTAGCCTTAGAGATGAGATAAAAACAAGCACTCCTCCAAATTCAGGCTCTCTTACTTAAAATCAAAGTGAAGATAGTGATAGACAGAAGGTGCGTGTTTCTACCAGTTTTCAATTGTATATCATAAACGTTCTGCAAATTCTTCTTAAGAATAGGAATTAATTCTTGTGAGCTTAACCGTCACTTTGGTGGGCACAGCTGCTGCTCTGCCGTGGTTATCGATTTTTCCGATCGATAATGCAACCAGAGGGCGCAACCCCCGAGTTTTTATCGGTACAGCAGAAATAATTTTTCATCTCCACAAATAGAACAATTAGTTATTAATTTTTGATAAAAATTACTAAAAATTTACAAGAAAGCACTCTTATATTGAGTACGAATTACTTAGAAAGTAATATTTGTATGACATGTAGATAAAAATTGTAAAAAAAGGTTTAAAGAAATAGATAATACTGTGCGTAAGATGAAGCTCCTGAAGGCTAATAGAGGCTGACATTGCAAGTGTGCTTGACCACTCACTCAAAGAGAGGAACGCCAATGGAATATCTTAAGTAGACATCCCCATCTACTCCAATGCGGACTCAACTCAGTGTCACTTGAGGAAGCAACCCTCCTATGGAACATGAGCAGGGGGCTTGTGAAGTCCGAAGCACCCTTTTCTCCTAGAGAAGTTATCAGTAGGTAGGGGAATAACAGCCAAAGTCATGACTAAGTCATGCCTCACCTCCCAAATTTATCTCCAAGTAATTTTACGCTAATATTAGGGCACCTTACTTTCTTCTCATTCTTTAATTATACACTTTGAAGAATTTTTTAAACAAATCAGCTGTTTTGAGATTTTAAGGTGAGTCAGGCACCCGGTCATGTAATTCTTTATTTATCCAAAGTATTGCCCTAAGAAGTTAATAATAAATAAGTACGGGATTATTAAAGCCAAATACGTGCCACTTAATTTAAGGACAGGCTTAAAATTCATTGTTTTCAAGTACATCCATCGCTGCAGCTAGACAAATAAATTAGTTGTAGTGACCATCACCTCGCAATACTTAACGATAATGGGGTCGCACCCGACCTTGCTCTCCCCCCTCCCTAGTGGGTGCAAAAGTACAGACCCTGGGAGTATCCACTTAACCCTTCTCCTAATTGATGCAGTCTGTTTAATCGCAGTCTACCTCGCCGCCACATCATGATTGTTTATTCCAATGGTTCCAGCCACGCATAAATCGCAACGGCCATGCAAACTGCTTGCTCGTTGCATTTGCATGCACAGATGGGCACTGATTGGCTGTAGCAGGCTAATACACGCACCTGGACCAATAGGAGGCTCCGAAGGGTATGACTAACCGAGTTCACTTGTACCATTGGCCGACATGGCTGGTATAAATAAGGCATCTCATTCGTCCGTTGATTCATGTGCTTGTGGAGCAGTGGACGCATCAAAAGACTCGCTTTGCGAAGGTTTGTCAAATGTCCTCAGCTGAGAGACACCTCAATGGTGATCTTGATACCATGGAGTTGTGCAGAGGTATCGGAAGTCGACAAGACAGTGGTTTTTCTGATATTATCGCACGGAGTAGCATCATGGGAGAGGTCAGCGATACCAGTCTTCAAGACTCTCTGTTGCAGTCATCCCCGATCGGATTTCGATCTCCGGTGCCAAGGGTAGGTTCCATCAAAATTTTTGGGCTGTTTCAACAATCACTGGGATCCTGGTAACAATTTTTTCTTCTCGTTTCAGTCACTCAATCAGCAGGACGCCTTGAGATTGTGGCGGCCACTTCATCGGCTGCCCGACTTCCAACAAATCACTTCTCGGGGCGCTTTGCCCATTAACCCAAACCGTTCTTTCAGGCCAAGATCAGCGCCATTGGTAATAGATAGGTTCTCGTTGCCGGAGGAGGATGAAGAGCAGGATAGGGAGCAGGTGGATGACGAAATCGCGGATCATGAGCATCACCATCGCCATCATTATACTCAGCACCAGCAGCAGCAACAATCGATTAATCACCGTGATCACTCACCTCCCCCACCTGTCGTTTTTATCCCTCGTGATCGAAGGAGAGCAGGAGGTAGGCAGCCTGATATATTCATGCAGCAAACATCGAGGTGGTGTTAGTTTTCAATCACGGGACTGAATCCTCCTCTAAGTGAGGAAAAACTAATTCCTGAAATCACTTTATTTCCTTTGATTATGTCATGTATTGTGGCTCCTTTTGTCGAGTGATTACGTTGTTGATCGAGCTCACTGTTCCTCAGATATGATGCCTTTCGACGGTAGCTTGATTTACTCTTGAAGCTATGACCATTGATCTCGCTGTCATGTTGACGATCTATCATTATTTCTGCCACACGTGGATCATCAATTAAGAGACCCAGTATCTTTTAGCAGCAGCAGCAGCAGCAGCAGTGGCGAAGGTGAACTGTCTGTCATACCTTTCGACACTGTGGTACTGGTATTCCGTAGCCTCCTCGTTTACCAGATAGCTTGCTTGCATGATAGAGAAAAGGAGGAAGGCGGGTGGGGGTGGATGCCTATGATTCATCATTAGAAGGCCAAAAATAGCTTCCACTTCTCTCCGCGTGTGTGATTAAGGGTGGAGGTTGCGGCAGGAATGTTGATGGTATAATTACTCATCTAAGGCCTTTCCTCTTTCTGCCACCGTTGTCGATGTTGACGTGTATGCTATCGTTGCTGTGACTGTCGATGTGTGAAGCTACTTTCACGCTTGTGACCGCGGACACTTGCGTGCAGCGCCCCCTTTGGAGCCTTGCCCTGTCCTCCAAGTAGGTCGGGCGTCAGTCTATTCCATCTGCTTCCCTCAGACTACGTTTTGAGATGGCTATATTTTGACAGACTCATTCACTATCAACGTTACACGTATGTAACACTTGGCGATGAACTTGATGCATTTTTTCATTTAAAAAGGCTAAAGTTGATGTAATACCCCGAGGAAAGAAATCGCTCAAGAAATATCCCACATTTTCACATTTAAAATGACGTTTTTAAGTGAAGCAGTTTTATTTCATTGGCATACTGATTAGTTTTTCCCACGCCTCCTTAGCCGCGATGGTGGGATCTTGTTCGTCTGTTGCCTAAATAGCAGATATTTCACTTTCAAGACTTGAAGACAGGAATCTTGGCTATTTAAAACGTTCGTTCTCAAGGTGTGCCTCGGATGCATCCTGATTACAGCAGTCCACGAAGTGCATAGTGTCTTTCAAGTTATGCTGCTCAGTACAGAAGAGCCCATTAATCTTCAGGCAAGGAACAACCTACATTTGTTGCATTGTTGCCTTAATCTCAAACTCTGTTTGCGGCACATAATGTGAGGCAACCGGCCATCATGAACCGGTAAATTAGTGCGAATATCGGGGTGTCACGTATATGCGACGCTTTGGTGAACACATTAGATTTTCTTTTGATGACCGTCGTGATGAGCTTGACAAACTCAAACGTGCAAAAGTGGTATCGCCTTTTTGTTAGCTCTCCTTGCGGATATGTGTCGATGCCTTGGACGAAATTCAGCGAGGCGCCAATCGGTTGATATGCGATCCGTGTCGACGCAGACATCTATTTCGCCCTTAGAGGCGTGTCCACGACCCACTCCACACAGACGTCTGCTATCTGTGAGGCCTCAGTCCGCACCGCTGCAGGAAGAGGAGGAGGGAGTGGAGAACGTGGAGAGGGTGGCAACAGAGGAGGCCGTGAAGCCCTGGGGACACCATCACCACCACCACCACCACCAGCTACTCACCCCGCCTGTCACTGCTACCACTGTCTCTACCACCGGTTCGTGCTGCCGCTTCTGTGTGCATTCACAACGCCAACTGTCATCTGCAAATTCGTCGCGTTCCTCGTCGGTATTTGTGTTTGGAGAAGACCTTCTCGGTGAGAAATGCGATTTTTGCCTGCATTGATTTGACCAACTTAAAATATTTCATCCCATTAAGCAAGCACCTGGAGCATAAGCACAGGTTCTAGCTCTGTGAGTCACCTCTGAAGATACAGTAAGACCCACTGATACGAAAGGTTTATTTTTTAACGTATGGGAGGATCAGAAGGCTCAAAGTACCAACGATAGAAAATCAAAACCAAGAGGCTCACCGAGATAGTGGACACCGAGGAGCTCGTGCGGTTAAATGTAATTAGATTCGCATTGCATAGTTCTCTTCCTTTTGCTCTCCTTGGCCACTTTTTGTGCCCGTCGTGAGAAATCTTCCTGTATATTCCACTTAGCCACAAGCCAGGAGAGCGGATCCCGCGGTGAATGGACCTCCTAAAGAAAATGCTATCTGTAGATCTGGCTTGGGTCACTGAGTGTCCCAGAAAAAATTGATTTAATACCTAGTGGTACAAATCAGGCACTTTGCTACGGCAAGAATAATCTCTAAGTCAGTCGCTTCTCTTAGCAAAATTTTTCAAAAAGCGCCATAAGGAAAGGGTGTATTCATAAAGGTGGAGTGTGATGTCAAAATGGAGTGTTGCTCAAAAGCCCAAGTTTTTGCTATAACCTCTCTACTGCCAGCCATTGCAGTTTCAGTCAGCCACAGAGATGCCCTTCATTCTCTGTCCGTTGGTGTACCACCCAGCCGAAGGAATCGGGGTTCTCAATTCGCTGCGACAAATCTGATGTCTCTAGCCATCTCTGAGGACATGAAAAAACACCGATTTGTAGTTGACGTACAAAACAAATATTGAGTCAACGCAAGGCAGTAGTGGGTAGTTGGAACGTGTGGAGGATGGATGGTCCAATGTTTTATAAAGGATTAATCCTCTTAAACCTTGTCACTAATTCATGCCCACAGTTCTCAAATTGCTGGATTATTTGTAAGCAAGTCTAAAAACGGTCAGTGTACTGTTTGCTCCCCGTTTATTGGTCATATTGGTGTAGCACCCCGAGTCACACCTGAAGTCGTAGTAAAGATAACTAACGTGAAATATTTTGTGCTTAGACTGCAGAAGGACTGAGAAGCTAAATATGTCAACCACTGTCCACACAACCAAGATAGATTCTTCTTCAATAGGTCTCAGTTTGAAAGGTTACTAAAAACCCCAAGCCTGCGTCCGAAATCCGCTCAATAGCAGCTGCAGTTAAATGCTAGATATATATCTGCTGTCAAACTTTGTAATGCTTGCAAAATCGGTTGTTCTTGTGCGCATAGGGATGCAACTTAAGCGTATTACTAAGTGAAGAAATGAATAGCTTTACTTTCAGCACATTACTTGTTCCTTAACTGTGTTTGGCATTGAGGTCATAAGGTAAAACCTTCCCCCAAAACTTGGATGTGTTGCTGTTTCTCAGATCAACACTGTTCTACTCATAGTTTATTAGTAATTTGAACTCTGATGTGTTCAAAGCATGATTTAGCCCAATCAGTTACCATGGCCTGATAATTAGCTCATGACACATATATGTGACGATAATGAGGAGCTCATTAAAATAATTCTTTTTAAGACTAATGGACTGTTTTGAGTGTCGTACACTACTTACAACTGTTTCAGCACCAAAAGTTGCAACTGGTGGAATGCCTCTTTCTCTTAACATTATTTGTGTTCATTGGTTTGGGCCTAGGAACGCTTTTAAATCACTTCATCCTTTCTACGATTCTCTTATTTTGCAAAAAAACACTTGAATTATTGTTTACCTGTTGTCGTTATACTGCAAATGCGTAGAAAAGGGTCTAGGTTTTATCTGAATAAAGGAAATATAAAAGCGTTTTAATATAATGACCGTCTCTTGACCACTGCAGCAAAATAAAGCTTAGTCAGGATTTTTAGGCGTTACCCACCGCCTCTCAGATGAAAGTTAAAAGCGCCACCTTAGACACTGCACACAATGCATTTGTATTTGATTGATTCGCATTCCTCTTCGGTGGTAACTTGGTAGACCTCCGAAAAATGCATTTTATGCAGTAGGTTTCTCCGAAAGCGATTGCTTACAAAACGGAACATTTTGGGGAAATAATCCGGGATTTCGATTATCGTAAAGGAATTGAAGAATGTATTTATTGATTGTTTTCATGGCTGGAGAACCCGTGTAACTGTGCCACACCAGGTCAAGGTGTAACCAAATGAAGGACAATTTCATTGGATTTAAAATGTATGAAAAGAATTCAACAACTACGCCAATTCTCGTCAAACATGATTTGTTAGTGACAAGTCCAGTTACTGCAGAATTTACCCACCTACTTTTAATCTCATTTTGGAAGACTTTATTACCACTAATGGCTCCACGGCCTGAGCAAATTAGTAGGTAAATGAAGTAATTTATATTTCGTAAAATGAAAGCCTTTAAATTCAATTGGTAGAAAAGCAGCATTTTTACTGATGTCGAGGCAAGGGCAAATGTGATTGTTTAATAAAAGCACACTGTCTTTCCAACCAATGCATTCGCTTTCCCCTAAGTTCATCAATCAACGTTTAGGTGTCGAGCAATAATTTCTTGTCAAGCTCTTACGTGTAATTTGTCTCTTCCAATTTCACCAAAATCCCCACAGGAATGACTACAGAGGGTGTGGGCCGATAAAAGTTGCACTACCTTTTGGTCGTCGCTGAGTGACATTCGCTTGGACCTATTTGAATCGTTGACATCATTCAGATATCCCATTGCAGAGAGTCTTAGCGCACCAGCTTCGTACTCTGCCTTGCTGAAAGCTCTCTGCAGATACAAGTAGATATACGGAATCGGGCTCCACATCCTTATTGTTCACAGGAATCACACACAAGATGCATGCAGTCACTAGCACTGTTGCCTGCCGTGTTGATTAACAGTGTCTGGACCAGTCCGCGACGTACGTCGGCTATTGGTACTCCTAATTTCACGGCATGATTTCGCCCATCTACGTCAGAAATATCCCATCAAAGACGTTTGGATATAGCATTTTGAACATCAAATTTAAGATTCACTTTATCTAAGAGTAATTATAAGCAATAACATCAGATCTAGAAGTAGGTACTAATAAATACTAACAGCTTCCAGTTTTGCTCAATTCTGATCTTTTACGTGTCACCATCTAGAACTGATGGGTGACTGTGGAATCTCCTCCAGCCCGTGCTGCAGGACCCAGGATGCAGAACCTCCACCAGCGCCTACATCAGAGGCGGTTGCGGATTCTTCACCAGACCCTGAGATGATGCATGAGATGTCTGCCTACCTTGAAGTACCCCAGTCCCAACGACCTACCTACATCCGTCTCAGATCCGCCTCCGCTCCCATCGATGATAATGACAGCGAGGACGCTCCACAACATTTACAGTGAGTCGGCTTCACTAGCCACCTAAGTCGCCTCAGCTGTCTATCTGATTATACTTTTCATCTTTTTACAGGAACCTTGTTTGCATTATTTGTATTCATTTGAGGCTTTTTACCAATTATTACTCAGTTATGCTTTTATTTTGTTGATGGATAAATATGCCGTTTTTTATTCAATCATCAGGGAGTTTTACTCACTCTTTCAAGCAGCATTGTTGCAACACTTGTACTCTATGAATGAAAAACCTAGTTGCTGGATAATTTTTTGTTCCCTTATTAATTACGGTCGATGCTTCGCCCTAAGTCCATCTTTTCGCTTGTTTCAGAGTCAAAACTTGTTGACATTTTAGACGTCTCATACGACGGCGACCGCGTCGTTATTCCTACAACTACGAGAATCTAGTCAGTATCGCCCAACGCATCGCGAATGCAGGCGATGCCTTTGATTTTGAGCATCGACAGAGCAACAGCAGTACCGCATCGGTGGGTGTAATTTTTCGGTGAAAATGACCCTGTCACACATCAGTCCATTCAACTGCTGCATTATCCAGTTTGTTGGTCCCCTCGTCTACCTAAATGCAACTTTCTCTTTAGCAGTTTTTTGAGTTGGGCAGAAGCACCAGTTCCCTCCAATGGATTTCCTCCAGTTTAGCTGACCTTATGGCTCGACCAATCGGAGCACTGCGGAACCTGTGGACTTCAGGACCGGTAGACGGAGAGTCAAACAGAAGCTAAACTACTCTTTCTATTATCTCTCTTAACCTAAGACATAACAACGAATCACACAGGCAAAGGCAGCCTTATATTACTGTACTTATTATACCGTGCATAAACATACCCATATACGCATACATACATATGTACGTAGGAAGCACAGCTACTTTTTTGCTATTCATCTTGATTGGTTAACCTTTTGTTTTATCATAGAAAAAGTAAGTGTCAACAAATTTGTTTATTTCTAAGATCGGATTGTTTTTCTTTTCCAGTTATTGCGGCAATAATTGTTTCTTACTGGAGACTCCTGACACTGCAGACCGTAGGTTCGTGATATTTAGAGTGGGTTTCAAAAAAATTGCGCTACTGACGTGTCTCACCGATAAGCGGAGTGAGCGGTGTTTAAGGGTCTCATTAAATATCAACGGCTGGTACTGGACTTCTTTCAGTTACCGTCACCAAAGGTGCCAGGTTATTTGCGGAAGATTGAGTTAAAGAAACGTGAAAACAACGGCAAAAGTCGACGATTTCTGGAGTCTCTTGTAATTTCCTGCGTCAGTTGCAGATCTGCGTCCCTCCAGATTGGTGTAGCCAAAATTATTTAGCCATGATTCGGCCGTCTTACTGGTGAGAGCTGTAAGCAAAACTGGCCCAGAAATGGGGCTTTCGGAGCTACTGACTGCATATCACACCTAAACCTTGCAGTATAGCGGTTTTGGATGGGGGTAATTATTAAATCACGCCCACGTCAGTTCTGCCAAGAATCCGGCATTAAAGAAGGATCAGATATAGCCAAATTAAAAGTGTCTCAGTAAAATTTTTTCTTATTCTGCTACGAGCATAGTGATTTGCATCTTGACTTGGATAAAAGATATCCCTTCCTCATGCAGTCCTTAGTAAATTAATTATGCAATGGCCAATTTGAATTAAAAATGTGATTGCCATAGAAAGCCATCTATAGCGAGCCACTGATTTTCCACTACTCCACTGCTAAGAATTTTACCATCACGTATTGGTGTTACATAAAAAGGGCAGACCGTGTTTAGTTGAGACAGCATGTGATCCTCATTTATTCAAAATAATAATAAGTATTTGCAAGAATAAGGTTAAGCTTTATATCCAGCTGACAGTGCAAAAAATAAATCAGATGACTATACATTAGTTCATTATTAGTTAAAATCATGATCAATCATTTGCAGGTCTATCTTTGGTCTACTACCTTACTTGCATGTAATTATTGTTAAAAGTAACAAAAATTTGTTTTAAAAGCAATGTTTTGCAAATAGCTACGTTTTTGCAAGTCAAATGTAATATTTTTGTTGTTATAGCATGCTGTGAAGCAAATGTACGACGCCGTGACCTTGGACAACCATTTGTAGAATCGCGCGACATACAGAATCCTCGCGACGAATCAGTAAGTGAAAATGGGCCATACAATTAATTGGGCAGATAAACCAAAATATTTTGTGGTTCCACACATCACAAACTCGTTTGCCTTTACAAACTTTGCTGGCACACGCGTCTGCTGTTGAAGTGAAGCATTAAAGTCCATCCATCTTATTAATTGATTGAAGTGGGTAGTTCTAAAAAACTGTAGCTCAACGCAGCTCAGGAAGTAGCTACTTTGCGTTTTTGCTTTTAAACCGCTAAACGGTTTTATGACAGTCCGAAGTTATGTCTTGTTCTATTGTTCAATCATGCTAAATTATTTATTTTAGAGGTGCGCATTTTATCTTTTCACTGTGCTCGTTCTTGCTAAAGGCGAATGCTGCATGCATCGACTGATATAGTTGGTTTTATCTGTATATTCAATTAATTTAACACAAACACCTACGATATGGCATCTTTTCTAGTTTTTACACCCTAAATATATTACCTCTGCCTTAAGATAAAATGGTACATTCCGCCCAACCGGATGAAACACTCGTCAAATTTCTCAAATTTATTCAACTTGAGGAGTGCTTGGATATTTTAAATGAGGAATTGAATGTTAAAAGGTTGGTTTTACTTGTTTACCTTCCATCTTATTACTAATCGACCATAATATGGAAGTGCTTCGTTTTTCCAGTAGCATATTTTCTGATTATGATATAGTGTGATTTTGAGGGACAAATAATGCATGGTATCTACGATCAAAAGAAAAGTACTAAGTAAAGGGATACTAAACAACTAATAAAGAAATTTAGCACAGCTGACCTCATCAGAAATGCAAAGTTTACTTGTCACAAGTGTCTGCCTTTACCACAGTTTTGCAGACTTGAAGAAATTAAAAGAAGAGTCACTACAACCATTACTACGGGGACCCGCAACCAAACGGCTTCTGGAAAAGTATCGAGGTTATAAAAAAAAACAAAAGGAACCAAAAGTAAGTTGTGGCAAACTCCTCAGTTTTTTTCATGTGAATCCGGAACTAGACTAAAATGGTGAGATTATGATTATATGCAGGATTTTTAAGGCAATTCTAAAATTTTCCTGACAACAGTCGAGTACCGCAGTAAACTAAGAGCTACTGCTTTTGTAGTGCTAACCAGAGCTATTTCTTTGATTCACTTTACATAATCATGTTTCAGACCTACCGTGTTCGTTCACTCCATAGTTTCTCGAGTCACATACTAGTGCTCTGAGGGTACTTACTGGTCTTACCGTAATAGAGCTCTTGGGATTTGGTCATTAGGTATGAATAAAAATAGACGATCTGGCCACGCAAGCGCTTGACAATAGTTAAAATTAAAGAACGGAGGCAGCTTAATGTAATCATAATTTAGTGACTGTATGGTGTAGAAATCTCAAGATTTTTCCAAGTGTGCTGAATATTACTCTGGGACAACTAACAGAACTGCCTATTTCTCTAAGAGCTTCAGCCGCAGCATGAGGTGATAACCTACTTAAGTGCAACATTCCACTGTCATACGATGAAAATTGACCTACTTTTAACAAATCCAAGCCTTAATTAAGTGAAAATGATTTAATAAAGATCCTTAACACAAGTATGTGATATCGGATAGTCTTGATTGCTTCATTTTACAACCATAAAACAGCTTCAGATTCACGATTTATAGTCATCACCTCACGGCGCTACGATGAATTAGAAGGGTTTTCATATTTTTTAAAAATTCTGTAGCCATCCAAAATGCGTCCTTTGTCTGAATTTCTTGCGGAACTAAAATTAGGATCTACGGAAGATGACTTGAGAAAAAAACTTTATGTTACATGGTGAGTTTTGGGTGCAAAATATTTAAAAATAAACAGAACGTCATTTTAATAACCCATTCATGCACATCAGCTGACCTAATGGTTTACCTAAAAATTAATTTAATGTGTCTTCCTCCCCATAATCAGGCATAGGGTTAAGTTACTTGCTCTTATACATAGTTGTTTCTAGAAGCACCCCTTAAAAACTTTACAGTACTTCACATTGCAGTTATCACAAACGTTTGGAGTGACACTCACTCATGACTCTCTTACTTGATCTCACAATGGTAACAATTGTTGGTAGCAAGTAATAAATCAAGTGGGAGCGTGTAAATACCAAGATAGTAGATCCTTCGTGAAAATTTCTTATTAAACTTGTTCACTTTTTAAAGGGTGGATTTCGATTGGAAACTGGTTAAGGGTAACTACGATTGTTTCTCATTTTTCAGCGTTGAACACTTGAAGTTTGCAACTCACGCTGATCTAGAAGAGTTTATGGATAAGGAGTCTGCGAGGAAACTCCTAAAGGCCTATTCAAAAGAAAAGCAGGTGGGTAGTAGGCATTAGCATTGGGTGGCAAGAAAGGACTAATTCATACCTGCAGCCAATTTACACTCCAAACGGGTGGTCGGTTGGTGAAGTTGTATGATGCTGTACTCTCACACCGCGCACAAAAGAGGAAAATAAAGTGAATTAAGGATTTCGATAAAGTTGCCTAAGAGCAGCCTAACTAGGGCTTGTACAGTTAAGTGTTTGTCTGGTAGTAAGATGGGTAAACCAGATTTCATTGTTGCCATCCGCTTTTCTTCTTTTTCTCCCTATCTAGAAGAAGAAGATAGAAAAGGCCACTACAGCAACCCAAAACTTTTTTAAACCTCTCAGTGAGTGCATAAAGGTTTCAGTGCAACAAGTACTCACCCTCCGGATAAACACGAATTCTAAAGTAAAGGTGGACCCAACCCCGGAGAAGTCAAAGTAATCCTCTTTCCCTTAATGATTTGAAGTGCTCTCCTCTAGGTCATTACTCCTTTACATGGCTGCACGCTCAAAGTAGAGAGGTTTGAGGATTGCTAATAATTGTTACTATGGTTGCAAGGCCGATTTAGATAGGTGTAATTTCTTTAGTAACGCTTGTTACATTTCAGTCACCACAGTAAGACCCCGCGATGGCAGTCTTTTTTGTTCGATATTTTGCTGTTATGTCAAGGTTGCCATCTCATTGGTTCACTCTGAAGGTTGTCGTGGCTCCGCAAACATGGAATAACCTAATTACTGGCGAGCGTCAGCTACATGCACTCAGAGTGACGGCTAGTGATTGTTCTCTCTGCTGATAATCGAGAATTTAAAAAAGCAGTCGATTAATTTAATGTTTGGCATTTCATGTATGTAAAATGCTTCTTTTTGGCTCCATAAACAAGACCGGAATGATAATACCACAACACCTATTTTTAAAAGGGCATATTTTGTTTAATAATTTAGTCAATCGTATTTTTGTTACTTTGCAATCAAATTTGTTTTTGTAAATTCCCAACTCTATGCATTAGCTTGGCCGATATTGTTTGCTTTGTAAGGGCTAAAATACGCTTGTGGGAAATGTTCCACCGATTCCACATCATCTCAAAAATGTGGTTTAGTACCTAGGTTATTCCTTGTAGATTTTACCAGAAGCACAGTCTTGAAAGGAGCCTAGTTATAAATGCGTACAGAAGGGTTGAGAGATCTTGACATGAGCATAGTTATGTGCCACCAGCGTCACAGATGAAGGGAATTGCTCCCTGCTAAATTACTTCCTTCATGGTTTAGCGTCACCCTCGTGCTCATAGGTCTTCGTGATCAACAGCGAATTATAAGCAGGGGTGTCATGTGAATTTGCATTATTGCGAGAATGGGGCTTGTCTCATTGCCATAAAAGCATTTTGTCAGCTTCACCTGGATTAAGTTAGATTTTATGCTGGAAGTAGTCCTAAAAGCGGGAAATTGTTCAACATCGAGCACATTCGGCTTGTTGATCATGTCTTGTGGGGTTATTGACTTAGAAGTTACATGAAAATCAGTGTCTTCCCGGATCATAAACCACGGGGAGTATTCAAGCCAAACCGAGGCCTGTGAGTTCTCAAATGGCCTTCTTCTGTATTAAGAATTTTAGTGCACTATTTAATTGCTACACAAAATCTTCGGCCTGAAAAGATTGACGGTACAACCGGGTGATGCTGGGATAGCCTGTATCATTCTGTAATTGGTACTGGGGGCGCTAACTTTCATGTTTGTTCATGTTTTACTCCGAATTAAGCTGATTATGCTTTACGTTACGATGCAATCCAGAAAATGTTAGTCCTCTTATCAAAACCCACTGCAAATTAGTACAGCTTTAAATTCTTAAGTGGACTAACCCCCGACATTGCAAACATGTGCGAAGGATTGTGCTCTACATTCTCACATAGGAATTGGTCTCCTGTGCTATTTCATGACGGAGGGGTTTTATCTAACAGACACTCAAAGCACTGAATGAACATTCGTGGGTGAAGGTCGTTAATGGCAAACGTAGGACGGTGTTTATATTTGAATCGTGAACACCACCTAGGTGTCTCACTGCTGTTAGTGTAATTGATGCACCGTACTAAGGTAGGAGTAAATTATACACGTAGAAATTCCGAAGTTTTACCTTCTGCCCTCGCTCATCACCACACGCTGGTGCATACGCCTGTCATGTCATCTTGATTAGCGGTGTTTGAAAGCGCTCACACACGACATGTGCGCCTAGTAATACCAATGATAATAAGAACCACCCTTTTTTTTCCTGCTTATACTACCAGTAAAATCAGAAGCTCCTTTTTGATGTGATCTTCCACCGTAAAATGGGTGATAGATATCATCCGATTCTGGTGAAATTGCTCTAGCACACCTTGACTCCACTACCAAAACGTAAAGTGTGCTAAGACTTCTAAGCAACCTCATATACTATTCTAACTTTTAGGACTTCAGATTCAGGGCTTCCAGCCCTGCCTACAAAACAAATAACAGACTCAAAGCCCCAATCTCATGATGATAAACCCCCTCAACCGGAGATAAAACTCGCTAATCAAGGTGTCCATCTTCCACAGATTCCCCCAGGTAACCACTTACAATCAATCGGAAAGTGGGCTGTTGGACTCGTCGCAACTGCTAGGATAGCCGGTTGCCCTTTTTCTAAAAATCAAAGGATTATCTAGTCCAAAAAAGTATTAGCCGTTAAATAATTTTAATACAGACAGTGAATGTAGAAAGGCGAAATCTTCATAATTTATAGCTTTACAAGACAACAAGATACATTTTGTTAGAGATAGTGGCCAATAAGGTGCTCTGTAGATGATGCAATTTAGTTGTTTGGCATTTCACAATTAAACATGCACCATCATCGATGTGACAATCTGCAGATACAGGCACTTTGGCTTGAAGATAACATTTGCAGATCCGGTGTTTTGACTCTGAATGTGGTTGTTCGCAAGTAAAGTAATTTAGATTTACGTTGACCTGATTGGTTTCACTGAAAGTCCTTTTTCCTTTTGCACAAATTAATGGAAAGTGGTCATTTCATTGGCACTTGCCTGCAGTTTTTAGAGGCATTAGAAGGAGAATTTTGACAAATTAGGAACTTGGAGGCGAGCAATGCCTATCACTTTGCCATTTGATATTGAAGGGGGAGAAAAGACGATCGTATCACACATAAACTTTAAAGGCTAACTTTCAAAAATTTGTCAGTTTCTTTACTTTACCGAAACGTTTTAAATAGAAGTAGAGGCAGGTGATGGTCAGCAAATCTGCGTTAGCGCACTTTATCTGATGGGTCAGAAATAGGATAAATATGTTGTTAATTCTTATATTTTAGTGAGGCCTTATGCTTTCATTTAGTTTTAAGAACGATTAGGTCTGATTTGCATATTTCCAGTCAATTTTTTGGCGTCATTGGTGAGCTGACACTGACAGATCTTAGTAGCTACTCTGATTCATCAGTGAAAGCCCCAACTTATTGAGTTACAAGTGGTATTACACTTTGTTATCACGTAAGATGCTTTTCGTTTTTAAGAACACGAATCCTACATACCAAAAGGACCACCAGGTAGTTACAGTATGTTTTGTGCTACAACTTTGCTTTTTTAATCGCTCCTAACATTCTCTCAAAATATTCGTTCACAGTTCTGGTCATACGGCCGCCAGAGATGTACATTCCCAAAAATAATTGACAGATGCCATTTTTTTGAAAGCATTTTGTAAAACGATCGAGCTTCGTAACTATGAAAATAACTTCGTTTGGAAGACCTGAACGATTGTTTCCGATTTGCACGATCTTAGTCGCTCTTTTGTCCAATCATGCGCGAGCTTATGCTAACAAATCTTAGGAGCTTCTTTAATTTTTAAATGAAACAAACCTGCTCATTTGGCTGCAAGCAGCATCATATCTTTTTTTGCTGAAAATATTTTCTTTTTTAGAATCCGAATCCAACATGTCCACAAAACCACTAGGTAGTTCTCGTACATCTTGTCCTACCCTTTACGCTTTTTTAACTTCTCCTAACATGCTTTTATATTATTCACAAATGATTCTGGTGATATGGCCTTCAGGGAAGTCGATACCTAAGAATAACAGACATTTGCAGTTTTCGGGAGATCTTTTGCGGAACGGTTGAATTTCGTAAACACAAAACTAATCTTCTATGGGAAATTTGAATAATTAGTTCCAATTTGCACAGTCCCAGTCACTCTTTTACCCGATCACTTGCGAGCTGACGCTAACAAATCTTAGGAGCCACCCAAACTCATCCACAAAAGAAAACGCCTACTTATGTAGCTGCGAGCAGCATTGTGTTGTATTTTTATGTGAAGTGTTTGCTTTTTAAGAACAAGGAACAAACGAGTCCACAAAACCGCCAGAGAATTCCCGTACGTCCTGTCCTACGTCTCTTTTGTTTTTTTTTTGGACTTCCTCTAATATGCCTTCATAATATCCACCCATATTTCTGATGGTACGACCTCCAGGGAAGGAGATGTGTGAGGATAAATGGCACATTTTCGTGAAAACACCTACTTATTTAGTTACAAGTAGTATCATACCATTGGTTATTAGTAAGATGTTTTTCCTTGTTAAGAAAACGAATGCAACATACCAACACGACCACCAAACAGTCCCAGTACGTCCTGGCCCGCTTTTTGTTTTTAAAGCTATTCTTAACACATTCCCATAATACTCCACTCATATTTCTAACGATATATCCTACAGAGAGGTTGATACCTAACAATACCCGGTAATCGCGATTTTTTTGCGAAAAGATTTCACAAATCGGTTGAAGCTCTTAAATGCAATAATTATGATTATTAGGTATTAAAGAAAAGTAAATAGAGAATGACAATATACAAGGGCCTAACATTTCTGATTCTCGGCTTAGTCACATCTGGTCGCTACTTCTTCTTATTTCAAAGCTGTCTCTTCATCTGGTCCATCTGCACCACCGGAATCATTAGCCAACGGAAGTGCTCCTCAGTCTCCTCAACTCCCACTCTCCTCAAGGTCACCACGGCCATCTGCATTACCGGTCGATTGGGTGCTCGTAAAAGGAGATGATGTCGACAAAGTGAGTGACTAGCTTGACTACATTATTTCATTCATCTAGCCATCAAACTTTTATTTAGACGGATCATGCATCCTTCCACTCACCCATCTAACCATCAACTAATTTCTCCACTGATTTATTCTTTCATCTGTTCATCAAGGATCCACCCTTTCATCCTGATCCATCCATCTACCAAACGTTTATTTGCAATCAATTTTATTGTTTCGTTTCATGCCCTCCTTACTTCTGATTTTCAGTTGTCCGCTTCATTTTCATCAAACAACTTGTCAATTGTCTGTGGTAGAGGCAAAACAACTCATCCAGCTGCTTTTTTATCATACCCTATATTTGTTTCCTTTGATCCCACCTGAATAATTTTCTGCTATTTTCGGCATTAGAGTGAATCCAACTGTTACTTCCAAGTATGTAAGCACTTAAACTACTTTGCGAGGCTTCAGGTACAGGAATTGAATAAGCGCATAATGATGGGTGCTACAAGGGTCCTCTGTTTTGTGGTGAATGGCATTGTCAGTGCTCCCAGTCATTCCACTGTTGAAACAACTGAACGATGCATAGTCACCGACGTGGGGGCTAGCTCACAAGAGGGTTAAGAGGTTAAAAGGTGAACTATACAATAACCCAACTATCATTCATCCGCAATAATCCTCCGCCCTTTTTAATCGTTATCCCTCTCGGTACTCCTTTGGTCGTCATAACACCAATCCTGCCTTGTTGAAACGCTTACCGAAATGCGAGGTGGAGAGCATCGTCTCCATGGTTAGAATTCATGCACTGCACAACTTGAGATCGGAGGAGCTGCCAAAATGGCTGCAGTTTCAATATCTTCCCTTCTATTATTCTTCAAAGATTCAGTCTTCCACTGTGGATGCTCTTCTTCTGTGATGTCCCACTGCGACACCTCACGGGTGAACAGCGGGGTCGCCCTTATTTTATGGAAGTTTCATCAATGTGTTTCAGAAGGTGTTTTAAGGCGTGTGTGTGTGAGCTTGGAAGCAGCTGTCACAGGAATTACTGGCAAGGAGGATCATTATTTACGCTCTAAAAGGGTTAAAAAATTCATTTTATTGGCTTGATTTTCACGGCAACATAAATGATAACAGTCGCATCTTACATTTTCTTTAGGAGTTGGCAAATATGGATGAAGAACCTGAATCCGAATCAGGTCAGTCGTACTCTTATTATTTTCAAGTGAAGGCGATAAAATGAGTGGTCTACTTCACGTTTTTTGAACATTCAGAATTGACGGTGCCAGATTTCTTCGCCGTCGCTCGTGGTAGGGAGGCGTGGCAGACGTTCAGTTCTCTAATCATCACGGAGGAAGATGTAAATCCCAGTGCTTATCCCACTTTTGATGCTCCTCACTTAATACCTCTATGATATCCCCGATATATGATAGGTGACAGTAAAGTATTCGAGGAATATTTAAGACAAACCGGAATTTATGAGTTTATGGAGGTAAAGAACCAAATCGAAGGAATGCAAACTGCGTTTATTTTTTCAAAGTATTCCCCTCATGTCATTCATCCACACACACTAGTAATAACGCTTATTTTAATACTCGGGAAGCTTTGGCTGAAACTTCCCAGCATACCTAGGTTCTCCTGTTTTTCCGAAGTTGTAAATCTTCTTGAACAGTTATATTCAACGTAGCCACAGATTAGTTTGTCTCTTGTATTGTGTGTCTATCGGAGGTTCCATGGATTCAGTGTCCATGGTAATAGTTTCCATGCTGCACTCTGAGAATGGAGCGAGATCATTAATGGCAAGCGCAGTGTTTGTGTTTGAAACTTTTGCGACACTTTAATGGTGAGCATTCATTCACCTTGCTACTCTGTGGTTGGAGTATTCTGTACACGTAAATCATCCGAAGTTTTACCTTACGCCTAAGTTTACCACGCGCTGTTGCATATACCCAGGCACTAACACTGTAATCTGCCCTGTCACCTTTGTCTAGACACGTTCACACGAAACGGCAATGCGATACGCCTAACTCTTACTGGTTCATGTGGTCCCTCCACTGTTGCATCCAGTTTTTCGCCTTTATACCTTCAGGCTTTCCGAGAGGCACCGCACCTAGACATCCGCAAGATAATAGACATGTGGCAAGGACAAATAGCACTCTGGCTGGACTACCGAACGCTTTCACTAGGGTTGTACAACCGGAAGACTGGTATCTAGGCTTAGGTCGAGTCCTCAAAGTGTACAAAGCAACAGTCCATACATCAACCGGCGTCTCATCGTTGGAGATGCTCACAGAACGTAAAATGATATTGCCCTCCGATATAATTAACAACCGACAATGTCCTAAAGTGCGTACAGCAACCGAAAGAAGGGATGAGACAAACTATTAACATTGTACGTGAACACACGACTTTCATATATCAGTTAGAAGGGGTATTACGACAAACCCAGTCAGACAAACGTCAACCGGGAAGGAGGCCTAGTACAGATGTAGAGGTTAATCCTACCATCTAAAGTACACCACATGTTCCATCATCCGTGGAGCAAAGATGCATTTCGGCTGGTGAAAGTTATCTCACCAACAAACTACGTTGTTCGCAATGTACAACTCCGTACCCAAGCAGTTACCGTTCACCATAACAAAATGCGCCCGTATAGAGGTGTGCCTCCCGTGGGATACGGAGTTGAAGTTTGACTTGATCATGTCGCTCAAAAGAATGAATAAGGAGAATAGGAAATTCACGGTTGTCCTATGATCCTTTCTGAGGTGCTGTTGGAAGTAAACGGCAAACGTTAAGAATAGTTTCGGCATTTCTATTGAGAAAATACCACTATTTCCGCCTGAATAAACTTTGTGAATGACTTCTGTGGGTTCTTTCCTGTGGACGACATTGATGAGCACCTTATTTGCTTTGAATATGTAGATAGATATGAATAAAGTAAGTAAATCGTCATCGCGCTACTTAAATTATGCATTAGTAGAGAGGTGACAGCAGATTTGCAGGGTGGAATGGTGGATAAAGCCCAGTGCTATGGCTACAAACAGACATGAAGGTGATTTTAGGTTTTGCATAGTGTGACACTTGCCATGCGAAACTCGGCATAAATGTTGATAGTCTCCTCATTTGAGTTGCCACCTAAAAACTAGGGATACCGAAGGTTTGTCTCGTCAACTTCCTGTTTCACCTCACTGCACATGCACTGGGCAGCAAAACTACTCAAATTCAGAAAGGAAACCTGAGCAACTTATTCCTCCTGCAAATGAAAGGCATTAGCTCTCGTCTTTGAAAAACTCAACGTTCTAACCTACCAATCACGAAATTCCTGAAGCCAGTCCATTTCAACGACTAGCTGGGGGCCAGGCTAAGACCTTTATTAAACTCTGAGTTACCGGGACCTTTTCAATTGCACCTAGTGGTCCTGTGGAATTGGCAGTTCAAGTCGTTGTAAAGGCAAAGAATTGGTGAGACAGGTCTGGGGGGTATCTCCTTTTAAATCATTTTCAGTACTTATTTAAAAACGGCTTTCAAACTGAGAACTGCAGTGCTTGAGTCATTCAAGAACTTATAGTCTATGGAAGACAATAATTCCAAGGGATGAAAAGTGCACTCTATGGTGTAGCTTCCACTAAATATAAGCGTTTATCCCATAGTTTGACGAACAACCACCAAACCTCAGCCTAGAAGTCCTTGCCAGCACAGTTGAATCGTCCTACGACTGTCCATTTCACTACTCGCTCTAAATTTGGCGTAGAATAACGTAACCTGTTCTCGTTGCATGCATTGATGTGACTTAGAATGTCTTGACCTCTCTTCTTGAAACACTCCCCACAAACTCATTACAGCATTAAACTCCGCCCTTCTGGTTCATTGTTGCGATTTCAAAATACAGTGGGTTGTGCTTTGATTGGATGTTCGAGGTGACGAGTCCCACGCGGTGACCAAGTGGTCGTTGGAGGGACTACTATGACGGGGGTCGGGAACTAGGATGGTCACTGGCAGAAGCACGGTCGAGTGCCGTTGAAATTTTTACACCACTAAAATGTCTTAGTGCTGAGCCCAATCCTCGTTATTGCACTACGCTTGATGTCCTTTTCAAGCCAGGGTTTCATGACATCTTTCACCAACAACTTTGAAACTCTGTCCCATGTGCGTACAAATACCACCGCTTGGTGGGGTAAGTTGACTCACACACAAGACGCGTAGACCGTTAATAGTTGCAAAAGAGGGCACACACCACCGAATGTAGAACTGCCGCAATAACGTACATCATAAAGCTCACCGTCCCTGACGGAGACTTCACAGGCTACAAACCAGTAGGGTGGATTCTGCGCGTACACAGCTTCCCCTCTGGAGTCACCCTTATCGATTTTATCGAATTTCCAAAACAGGCCAACTTCAACAGAACATTCACTTCCGTGCCAAAATTCCGATTAAAGGTTAGAAAGCTGTGCCTCATCCAAGTGATCAGTACTTGTTTTTTTTGTAGATTGCCGCTGTACGACAGTGTCTAGGGTTAATGGAGTCGCCCGACACGGATGTGAGTGAGGCGTTGCACTTCGTCCGCGAAAAACAGACCCTATCACCGTTCTATTTTCAGCGTCCGCCACCTGAGACGACTTCCAACATTCCTACAGAATGGCACCACAAAACGGCAGCCCAAATGGTGCGGCTCAGGCACCTCTACGGCCTCGCAGTGCCATACACTCTGCAGCAGTGTTTTAGAGCCCTCGTCGAGGTCGACTGGAACATCGAAGAAGCTCTGAATCTCCTGCCTTGGTTAGGAGATTAAGCATCTCCACAATATGCAAGAGTGCGAAGCATTTCAAAGACGATTAACTACGCATTAATTCAGAGGCAAATGACATCGAACAAATATGCATTCATAAATATGTAATGGTCATAGACGCTGTGATGATAAGCCAAAGGACGTCCAACATGAGTACATACAGATGCAGCAATCATGAAAATGGCGATTATAAATACAGACGACATTTGGGAGAACAAAAACTTTAAGTGTTTCTACCCAATGGAGGGTTTATGCAACAATCCGTTCTTGTAATTGTAGCTGCTTCTTCTTCTTTTTAACGCCGCTCACCGACGCTTCCGTGCAGAGAGACCGAACGTACTCATCAAAATCTATGGTGGTGGTACAGACGGTAGAGTTGAAGGCTGTCTGCCTTGAGGGCGGCTCGATCGTAAAGTCGTTGGGGTCATCCAGTCCAGCCACCACTGACTCAATAATTTCGTCCAAGTTGGCCAGATAGGGAGCGGGCGTTTGCCACACATACTCCGGCCCACCGCTAACGCCGCTCTGCGGTATAGGCCGCCTGAACGAAGGTGGCTCTGACAAAGTGTTGATGTTGTTGGTAGTAACAAGTGGTTGTTTGGGGTTCTTTTGGGGTGGATTTGCTTTTGCAATGGCCATTTGAACAAGTGACTGTTTTTTGGGCGTAGCACTGGATATCATCTTCTGGGGAACGCTGTTGCGGACTTTGACGGAAAAAAAGGATTATATTTCATGAAAGCGAAATTAGCACCAGCATCAGAGACGGAACCAAAAACAAACCTGGTGGACAATGAGATGAAACGGCAGCAGCCTGGACGCTTTTACTAACGGGTGTTTTGTCTGAAGTTGCCTTCAGTTTAGATGAAACGGAAGAGGCAACCTTCCTAGGAGTGCACGTTGGTGGAGCTGAAAGTTTAAGTTCACTTACTAGAGCAGCTCTAGAGCCACTTACAGATAGGCAAAAAGCAGGTACTCAGGTGGTTTATCAACTTGGATTCGAATTGATTACAAAAACATACGAGAATGAGGCGAAGTAGCAGTAGTGACGAAATTTGAAGCAGCCTGAGGAGTCATACTAACGCGAGATTCAACAGGCGTTTGCTTCAAGTTATCCGAAGCAGGCACTACTTCCTTAGGAAAAGGCGATGAAGCATTACTCGAGCCTTTTGTGGTGGCTAAAAAAGATGAGGAAAATGGGCTAACTCAGTATGAGATGCCATTATGGATAAACGCCCCACCAAAATAATCCTAAAAAAGAAGAGTTCACACATATCATAATAGACCAAATAGCTTACAGCGCAACATGGCGGAACCGAGAAGGATTTCCACCTTTTCCAGCCTCGTGGACAGCTCAACCAACTTGGCTGCTGCATCACCACCGACATTTTTAGGTTCTGAGAGTCTGTCAGGCTCATTTTGAGAATGCTCTAATCTGGAGGATTAAGCAACAGGTGTTATGAAGCAGAAATACATTTGAAACGAAATGAGGTCGGCTTACATCTCAGGTGATTGTCGCTCCACAAAAATGGTTAGAAATGGAACCTCAGTCCAGAGGCCCTTGGTGGAAAGGTCCTCAGAAGCGAATATAAGATCTGAATTCCGGGTAAGCCGCAACTGAAAGCGGAATTCGCCATTATCATCGGAAACACAGAGAGGACGAACAACATCCATAGGTTTGAAAATATCGAATTTACGAATCATTTTTCGAACAGACTTTCGTATGGTTGAAAGATTCCGCTTAATCAACTCCTGACTTTCGCTTAACTCATCATGGAGTCTCAGCAAAACAGCCTGACGATCCCCGGAATTCAGCATGTAAATGTCAGACTGTTCAAATAAAAGGGCGCCAAACCGTCAATATCAATCAAAACTAGCTTCAGAGGAAAATAAAAATAGGGAATCTGGCAACCAAATTAATAAATATTCTGCAGATATTTTTATTTTTATTTTGT
>NW_020170402.1:994864-1032522 GCF_000524195.1 Echinococcus granulosus
CTTCACAGGGTCTTATTTATCCCTGTGAGGTTAGAAACGTTGATATACTCGGTGATTTGATATCTATTCAAATGGTCTTTTGGAACTGTGCCTTAACTGCGCCTTCAAGTTGTCTTCCTCTGTATTTCAGTACCCATAAGCTCCGATGCCAACATGACCCATTGCGGTGTAGTACTTAGGTTGTTTAAATGTCCCTTTCAGACGAAACGGACCTCATGACTAAGGCGTAATGCCCTGCAGCCCAGAGACAGGTTCCGTGTCAACACCCTCCTAAATTTGCACCCACTCTTCTCACTTTCTTTGTCCAATAAACATACCAAAATCAGATCAACCTTGGTGTTCAAAGAGTATGAGGGCCAAGGAGGGGGAGATCTACGCGCCTCGTCCTACAGCGGTGTTGATAATTGATTCAGAAGAGTAGCAGCTGCGAGTTACATTCTCGTATTATTTCATGGCAAAAAGGATCCAAGGCGTGGTCTTGTGGTTTGCAAGTTTAGATAAAAGTAGGCGAGGTAGGGGGTGTTCTGCGTATTTGCAAACTTTTCGAGAAATCTTTTCGAGTAAATCGCATTGCATTGTCAAAGATTTGCGTACAGACTTGTCGTAAAACAGAAAGGTGTCTACTCCAACTAAAAACATCTTTTACTTCTTTGTGGAGAAGCAATTTGTTTTTATTTTTTTATTTTTATTTTATATTTTATTTTCATTGTTTGAACCTTTAGCATTTTGTTTCGTAGGGTCGGTATTCGCCGTAAATAGTATCGCCATTTATCCTAAAAAAGGACCAGATATCCATACGTTTTGCCAGAAATTCCATGAGTTTGTTTGTTTTAACTTTTTGTCCTTATTTAGTAATTTACGGTTGCATTGTAGCGTGGCCTTAAGAAAAACCTGGGTAGTGTTCGCAATTCTAGCCTTAACTAATGTTTACTTTACTGGAAAGTTTTGTAGTTTTAGGCGTGGCGGTAGGCAATTGACGCACGTTTAACTTTACGAAATTTGGTTATAACATTTCCTTTAAGCGTTGTCTCACATGTTCTTCCCTATCGTTATTCATCTTAAGTCATGTAGAGTTCTTCCGACGGTTGTTATCAGCCACGAGGTAGGAACAAAGATGGTGAAAAAGGTGTGGACCATTAAGAGCACTCTGTCGAATCTATCAATGGTAGTGGATGCTATTGAACTCGTCGGAAGTCCTGATTATCGGGAACTCTGCAGGGCGAGCTGCATTTAGTAAAAGCTGTGGTGTTAAGTGTTACATGCTGGACAGTATTCTGCAATCATTGCAGCATCATAATCACTTGCCGTGAAACATTTGCTCATCGGCAACATAAAGAAAGAACAGCATCATTTTTTCAGAGCATGGCGTAAGACCCCATGTTTATAACGCTTCTATATAGCTTCACTGATGGCCATACTATGACCTCCAGATTAGAGCGTACCTTCCATAGTCTCCATTGTCGGACACAGGCCTACTATAAAGTCGTGATCGTTTTGCGAATAGGCTGGTTTTACTTGTTGCTGTCCTGATTCATCCCTGAACGCGTGATAGGACATAACGCTATGGGAGCTAGGAGACTGGAGGCTTGAGTAAGATATCAGGCTAGTAAGTTATTAACCAATTCACGGAGAGCAATGAGGCCAGGTGGCTGCGTATACAAATGACCTTGTTAGGTCACACTGTAGTGTAGATTTCGGTGCCTTATTGACTACTCTGCTTTAACACAGCACTTAAGATTTTTGATTGGTCAAATCCCTTTGGAAGCATTTCGGTCTAGTGATTGGGCTGCCATTAATGTCAATCAGCATTTTTCTATCACGGTAACACTTGTGAATGCATTACAGTTGACGAATTTCCTTACGGAATGACATTGAGGTGCCTACTGGTTGTCTGGTACAGCCGATTAAAAGTCACGCTGCAATTGGCCACTACACAAGTACACACATCATAGGCAACTAATCTCTTCGTCATTGGAGCACTTTTCTCCGTTTACATCGGATCACAATTTACTTAACGATGGATGGGTGAATCGGCTGACAATGACATGACTATTACTACTACAGCAGACACATTGGGTGAAGTTGCTTCGTCTTTGGAAACACAGTTCGCTTACTCACCTACCACTGATAATGATACCAGAGGCAGTTTCTACCTTTTTGTAACTGATGCTACTCATTATTTGTAAGTAAAAAGTTTCAATACGTTATATTTCAGTACTTCCATCCATGTTGAAGGTAAAAGTGGGATGGCAAGCCAAGAGATAGGTTTGGCATTTGCCACAGATACTCATGCATAAGCTTCACTAAAGACATAAATATTCCCACACCCGTGATTGGAATTCCATGTGTGTGCAACCAGGGCGTTAGACTTGCTGAAAACTGGCTTGGCTTGGCAAAATTGACACCATTGACTCACTCCTCCACTATTCAATCGGGAAAATTATTTCCTTTGACTGAAGTCAAGTAAGAAGCCATGTGTGCATTGCTACAACATGCTGTAGACAGTGAACCCCTACTGCTGGCCCTTTTCCCTGTCGTCTTCGGGTGGCTGCCCAAACACTTAAGAATGTTTGGTGGATAACTATAGGCTGCTCACCTCGTATTTAAGCACTTTCGACACCTCTTTGAGGGTTGACTTTTTACACTGCATACAGGCCACAAGATCTTCACATTTTGCACAACGCATAGGAAAGTTATTTTTCACGAAATAGCGAGAGAAGACATGCAAATCTTCCCTACTAATATTCATTACCGATATACGATATTTGGAACGAGAGTAGGACATCGCGCTGGACGCTTTCTTTGCAGTGGACTACATAGCATAAGTAAGTTGGAAAGCCGTCTGCCTGAGATCACTGACCCACACCAAAGTTTCTGGTTTTGAAGAGGGCAGCCTGGGACATAACTTGTTTTAAGCTCTTCCACAGCGACACAACCAAAACTTGATACTATTTATTGACAAACCTCGGACCATCTGCGAAAGAGTTTTTTCATCGCAATGACTTGAAACAATTGCATTCACTTTGATAGCTCATCTGCTATGGGCCCATGTTGGGTCCCTCATCAGCAGGGTGAAGTGTGGTCTCAGGCATCCGTCTTGAAGGATGCTTCTTTACTGGCCGCAGCTTAAACACTGGCCGAATGCTGGATATCTCTCTTTTGATCACTTGCGATAATCGTCACCCACCCCGCCTTGAGCAAAGATCTACAGCATTTATGTGAATGTAATTACTTAAAGTTGACTGCTTACCATCCTGCTGTTAACAACCTTGTCTAATGTATTCATCGTCAACTGAAGGCAGAAGTTTTGGCCGACCCTGGTGCGCAATGCTTGAGTTTTTTCTATCGTATTGCTTAGGTTATGCTTAAGGAGGAGATCAGTGAAAAAGAATATTGACTGTTTTTCCTCCGGGTTCGGTATTTAGTTCCACACTTCGCCTCCCTGATGTAATGTCCACTGTTGTTTCCACAATTATTGAAGCTGACCCAGCTTCGTACGCGTCCCATCTCAAGCATCGTGCTCTCCAGCTAAAGCTTATCTCTCATCACACATCACACTAGCCCTCACAGATGCGCTCCGAGTTGTTGAGTTCTTCCATTTCCTCTAACCGTAGCCAGCTTCACCAATCTACCTTTGTATTGTACGCTGGTCTTAAACGGTCTTTTATCTTAATGGAATATAAACCCTAATTACCATCTATTTTCTGTAAAATTTCTCGATTTATCTAACCCATTTTTCCCACTCCTTGAAGGTGCCAAAATTCTTTGGCCTTCCTTGACATCTTAATCTTCACCCTTGTCGCTTCCCCTCACCAAACTTTGATAGAAGGCCCATCCCTACCCCCACCATTTCCTATCAGTTAAACCATTTAGAATGTTTTCCTTTCATCAGTCGTTTATAATGCAAAAATCTACTTCATTTCTTGCATCTCTTTTTCTACCTCAAGTTGCACTCACTCAAAGTATCCGAGCAATGTTGTATCACTTTCCACGCAAACTCATAATCGTGAATTACGTATTAGGCGACCTTTTTTTCTTCATTTTTTATCCATTCAGAATGTCATTCTCAAAAGAGATCTTAAAATCTTCTAAAAATCACCTGAATTCAATAGTTCTTTTCCCCTGAACACACCCTATTAAATAGACCCAAGTACTACAAAAATCATAAAGTCCTAGTGTCATATCGGGCACCAGCCACAACCCTGTTCTTCCGCTATCACATATACGGAGGGAGTGAGAGAACAAAGTGTGGTGTGGGTATTTGAACTTACTCCTTATTGCTGTAAAAAGGGAGGCTAAATACTTCCGATGTACTGAGCATGGGCGCAAAGCAATAAAATAATAAGAGCACTTAGTTAATGTTTCACGAAAATGCATACTCACGAGCCCTCAAAACCATGATGTGTGAAATGTTGAATTGATGGGGATGTCAGACCCCGTTTGTTGACTCTGTACACTAAAGAAGGCTACTAGGAGCCTCTTGACTCTTCTCAGACGTTATTGTCGGTCTTGGAAAGTTAGTGATGCTTCTGCACACCGCCTCCAGGACCTGCGAGGTAGATTTGAGTAAGTCGATTAGACTTATCACAGTCTTACTGTTATCAGCCACGAGTTCGTGAATCAACAAAGCTATTGGTTTTTGCAGTATAGGCTTTTGTTAAAAATATATTGAGGTAGACCATGGCTTCGGCATAGATGTCTACCTTAGATAATTCATCAGCTGAATATGATTCGTCGGAGGGCAATGTGTCTGTGGTTCCTACCTGGCAGTCTGCCTCCTGATCAGTAGGATGGTCAGTAGAGAAATTTTTTAAAGATGAATAAAGACCCTCTTTGCTGACAGTCTCCTCATTAGCTACCTGAGGAAAAAGGTCATGTAACAGGGCAGTTTCAGCCGATGTCATTTGATCTTTCCCTGGCCCTAAACACTCGTCCGTAATTGATTTCGACGTTTTGTACGGGTCCGTCGCCGTCTAGACACCGTACCTTTACAAACGGAGACAGAAAGTGTTGCGTAGGTTGGTTGTAACAGAAGAGGTGTCTCTCTAAGACACGTTAGTATACAAGACAGCAGAAAAGACTGCCCAGGGGTGGTTTAGTGGTACTGGCAAATCTTTCTCCAGCAGAAGTTTCTGTTGCTTTAAGGTCGTCTTCTTCCATAAGCTCTGAGGTCTCAGTTTTGCTTGAGCAACCTTCTTACGTGCATGGACTTTAGCCCGGCTGTGTCATAGCAACATAAATGCCGTTACGGGTTAAATTTTACGTGCATCTATTCTTGTTCATTGCTGCTGCACATTTTATTCCCTAACCATTGATGTGGTAAATACATTTAGTCAGTCCCACGTTTACAAGTCGGGATTTGACGGTGTTCCACAAGACCGGTCTTAACTAGATTTGTGCTGACAGCTAAAACGCCAAGTACAGTTGAGTTCAGAATTACGAGTGAAGCGGCCAGTCTAGTGCGCCTGCAGCTACGCACACGCACACACAGACTGATGTTGACTCCATCGGTCAACAGCAGAAATCAAACAAATTGTGTATTTCTTTAGAGGGTAATCGCGCTTAGGCCTCTTATCAAGGGAAGAGAATGCGACTACAATGGCTTTTAAATAATCAAATTTGTCGACACAGTTAGTGATGGGTGATGCGATTTGAAAGTGGTTAAGACTGTCCACTTGGTTATGCATAAATGGAGTCACCTGATAATAAAGGCGGAGAAAACAAGTGGTGCCGATGGCAATGAAGAATCCAACGACTCCTAGCGTTCGAACACAGGTAACCTCCTTCGAAGCTCTGAGGTAAAATTGCCTTCAGAATGCGAGGATTTCATCGACTAGTCTTCCCTTTTAGGGGATCCAAGATGACAACAGAGATTGGATCGTTTCTTATCCCGCTTGACCTTTGCGGTAATTCGTAGTTCTACTACCTCCTTATCCCCCAAATGCTGGCAAACCAACTGCGATTGACGAGTAGATGGAACCTGTAAAAACAACGATCCGAATGATACATTAGTTTCGTAAAAAAATCAAGTCAAGAACTGTCAAACGTCGCTAAGTATTTCGTCTGAAATAGCCTTATTACTGGCGCCACATTTTTGGCAGGCGACTTCTGGCAATTTTCGGGTTTCCTCATAAATTACTACTGAAAAAGAAATGAAGAAATCACATAATTTTAACACAAAATGACATAGATTATCCTTTAAGAACAAACGGTGATATCATAAGACTTTGTGCATGTACGGCTTTAACCTGTTTATTCGAGGTCACAGTTTAAAAGCCTTTACAGGTGGAGTTCTTCACAGGTAGGACGATTTAAACAAGGATGAATCTTTCCTACTTCAAGTTATTGACCTTTCGTACTTGGGGCAGAATTAGATCAGTTCGAAGTGCCATCTTAAACCCGTAAAAATTGGGTCTTCATCCTTCTTCAAGTAGGGGGATTTTATCCGCCATCTTGGTGTTTTTTGATCAATGGGTAAGTACTGGCACAGTATGAGTGATGGTCCAGCCATCACGAGGTCGAGGCATGTGAAGAGGCGTTTTTTGCCTGTGAGTGCAGGAGCACTCAGGCAATGTTCCTTCACCAGAAGGCATAGTTTATGTGAGGTCAAATAACGTGCCACTACTGAGTATTTAGAAGTATCTTTGTAGGTACAGTCACTCGAAATAGTACCCCCCCCCTTTAATCCGCGATTGAATAGTGTGTGTAGAAAGACAAAATTATTGCCATCCTGTTTCTTGTCTAAACAACTACTGCTTAGTTGTAGGAGGTAGGTACTCATCTGGTTTCGAGTATTCTTCGTTTTTGCAAAATCAAAATATTTTCGACATTCTTTTTAACCACTTCAAATATATTTTGACCCCTCTTCCATTATGCATAATTGAAACTCCAGTTAACCGCCTCATCTGGTTGCTAATATGCCAACAATCGATGCCTTAAGTAAACCCAGTCCTATAACATGAAAATTTAATGGTCTTTCAGTGCAGCAAAATCACTGCATTCAAAACATCCGGAAGTTGGAGTTAATATAGAGGTAACCATTTATAAGCCTGGGAAGCTCAAATTTCGAAGTTATGCTCGAAATGAGCCCTTTTTGTAGCTCTTCCCGGAGATTCTGCGTGACAATTTACTCATTGAGCATTGCTTAATTGTAATCCGACTTATGAAAAAAAATCTAAAACATTTTTTCCGAACTTGTGTGAAAAGTTTCACAAACATTATCGCCTAAAAGAGAGAAAATGAAACAAAGGATCTTTGTACTGATGCTAAACTGGCAAGTAAAGTCTTTGCTTTTTTGCCTAGAAATATTCCCTGTTCACGCAATTCTAACAGTGATCCAAAGCTCCTACACCAGTTGTGACTCACTGGACTATTCTCAGCATGCGTCTTAGCCACCGCAGCATATTTTTCTTATACAAAATTTGTTTTTGTTTTCAAAAAAATACCATTAGTAGCCTCAGACCAAATCAGTAAAACGCCTTGTTGTGATTGGTTAGCAAATAATCGTTACTTATTTTGATACTTACTGAGTTTTCCAAAAAATAACCAAATATAAAACCAGTAATATAGTTTAAGAATTTGATAAGTTATACTTTAAGATGCAATGTTATTTTTACACTCCTTAGGGAAGTGCATAAGGCAGTTCACCAAACCCTGGTTGGTTCAGATCAAGTTATTGAGAAATGATGCGTTCCATGCTACCAGTTTTAATTATTTACGTAGTTGGAGGAAATAACAACTCCACATTCCCTATTCCTCTGGTTAAGTTTGTAAACTATCTGATAGGGTAAGACCCCAAATTTCCCCGCTCCACTAAATCCCCATTATTCTTAATCCGCTTTTCAGCAAGGTGGAGCCAGGTGTCTCCATAGCGGTGCAAAAATATATCCAAATAATAACGGTCACATCACTTATTAAAACGGAGGATCCTCAAGGTCGGAGTAAATTTTCACCGATATTCTCGCGTACTTTTGGTTTTTGGTGGAGTGTGTGTATCTGGAAAAAACGTTATCTCGCTAGAACCTGTGCTTGTGTGTGGATGTGCATTTACTCGTCTTTGAGTAACAGGCAAAATAACATATTCAAACTAATGTACTACCTTTACAAAAGGGCTGGTGTGACTACTCTCTGATGTGCCTAATTGACTACACTTCTCACTGATAAAATTCAAAGTTACCCAGGATGCTTGAAGTCGGTGGGTCATCCTGTAAACTTTAATCTACCGTACGAAGTGCTTAAGATATTAAAGTTGATCCAGAGCACATTTAAGGTGGACAAGGAATAGGAGAGGGATAGCTTCCGCGAAGAACTTGTCCACTTTGAACATTTTGTAACAGTTGAAGCCGTTGAGTTTAAATCAGCCTTCTTTTGCTGACATACAAGGTGCTGTTGGCACTACTTATGGGCAAACCACTTGCTCCAACTCATTGTGCCTCCAAAAGTTCATAAAGTGCTTTAAAAGGTTTCAAATGTCCTATCACCTTGTTTTATTTTGGGGAATAGGTAAAGGCCTCAATTACAGGCTGAAAAGTTCCTAAGAAATTATTATTTTAGCACTTTGGGGCTCAAGCAGTGCGGCTGTGGTCAGCGTCGGTCAATGCAATTTACCAAAGTGAGTGGAAGCTTCCTTTGCCTCCTTTTCACCCATGACTCACCACATTCTATCTCAGTATAGTTCAAGAGTTCCACAACTTTCATAAAAGTCCTCTAGACTTGCAGTCGTCGCGTTTGTTGGTCTTCGTGAAACTCGCCAAGAGTAGTCTTGGTGAAGCTGAGGCAATTTACCCATTTTCAGATGCTTAACAATGACTGGCAAGCCTAAAGCTATTCACAGTCTATCTTCATCTAGGAAATTAAAATCGAACTGTACATAGCTTGTTACAAATAGCAAGAGATAGCAACGCTGAGAAAGTGGCCTAACTGTTATTTTTTTCTTAACAAATACAACCAAAAGTTGTTTGAGTTGGCCCCTGAAAAGTGATTCTGGTTGTATAAACTCGAGGACTAATAATATAACGTGTTAAGTCAGGAATGAGAGGTGTGGAGATGAGATTGATGTGGATATTCAAGACGACAAGCACCAGTACGCACTTGTCTTAGGCTACTCCATTCCATGCACACCCACCTCACCGTGTCATCATGTGGTGAGGCTCCAACCACGCCCACTAACACAGTACAGAAATGTGAATAAGTCTGGTTACCCTAGCTTTCATCATCGCTTCGAAGGCCTACTCACGTGAGTTGCATTGCCTTGCTGAGTTGACGTGGAAGAAAAAACAGGGAGATGCAATTGTTTTGACTTCTAGACCCACGTGATTGGTTTAATTGTTTATGTTGACTTTCGCTTTTTGACCACCGTCTGAAGTGGTTTTGCTCCTGTTTCTGTCAGTGTCGCCATTCCAAAAAAAGGTACGCCCTAATGAATACACGCCCATTGCCAGTTGCCATACTTCCAAGAGGCTGTTCCAAGGATGAGAAAAGGTGAGCATCTTACCTGTGGCCTGCAGGATTCAGCCCGTGTCCTACCCTGATTATCAATCCACACATGAGGTGAATCCAAACGATCAATAGAAAAGTCTCATGAGTCTTGTTAAAAGGACTATTGTTTAGCCTTACAGGAAAATAGCAGAGCAATAGGGTTAAAACAACAGTCGACAACAACATAGCCGCTATTCTTGATTTGGAGGAAAAACGAATTTGTGCCAAACATGTCAAAAATGTAGTTTTAAGCTGCTTTAGAGGTTGGCCATGAAGGCCTCAGGATAGTTTAATTACGAAAAAGATGCAAAAAAAAACGAAGGATCATCGACTGCTTTGCTGACCTGACGACTGTCTTAAGGTAAGACCAAGTCTATTTTAGCCTTGATAATTAAAGATGCGAAAATTTGATTCTAAGTTCTTTTGTGAGCGACACTTGTAAGGGAGCTAGTTCACTTAAGCCGTATTCACGCAACCGCTTCATGATGGAAGATACGTAGAGCACAGGACCACGGGGTGGCTGCCATGGCACACACACGCATGCCAACATGGGGACGTCTGATTGGTTTGCATAAGCATCGTCATCTCTCATTCCAATTGACCTCATTTGGCTCTTCCAATCAGGTTAATGGTCACATGGAGTCGTAACAGGTCGCAGATATTATCCAACTTCGGTAGGGAGGATGGGTAGCAGGGGAAGAAGAGAAGGGGAGGTCGTCTAATTCGGCGTGTGTGCCTGTCTGCGCTTAGCTACAGGCAAAATCGCGCTTGCTCTCAAAAGTGAGCAACAGAAAGTACGTTCATCTGTACTCACACATCACCCGAGTTTCACACCTGAGTCGTGGTAAATTAAACATAATTAGTTTTGCCTCAAGCGGAGAAGTATTAACCACCGGTTTCAGTTGGTGGGGCACCCGTTTGTCTAGCATTCAAGAATAATGAGTATAGGCAAAACGCTAGTTTGAGTCCTCTGCACTATTTAAGTGGAAATTTATGCTTTCAAAAAGCAGATTACTAGAACAACGTCCCCTTCCAGGTGAATGTGTAATGCTTAAGAACTGTCAATCAGTGGAGAGGCTTGATTATTACTCAAGTCAGGATCTCGGTTTCCAAATGATTAAAAAAGGACCCCCTTTAGCAAGTCGCCTGATTTTCTGCTTTGACAGGACACTAAGTCGCCGTAGGAATGCCAGTGCGCACCACACAATCACTTCAACGGATTAATAATGCCTTACTCAGTTTGAAGTGTTTATGTTGGTTTTGCATTTAGACCTACGAGTACCAATTTTCCATTTCACTTGGTGGCATTAGGCTTCATTTATTTAAAAACTAGAGCCACTTTAGAATGAATAAAAACGCATCATTGCGGATTGTTAACTGCCTGGTTGAAGGCTTTTTAGAGACCAAAAGGGAGCGAAGATACACCCGCAATTTAATCGTCTCCTACAGCTTTGGTGATTAGGCGCGCCACAGGTGACTTCAGACTGATGAAATTAGGGTTCCAAGACGCCGTCGAATCCATTATTTTTGAGAATAAATGGATTTAAGGTGAATCTCATCCCCCGGCAATCGTAAAGAAATTATGGAAAAAAGGTATCAAACTGCGCTTGGCACAAAATCAAGGTGGATAGAAGAATACTAGCTTCGTCAGTAGGAGTAGATCTTTTAATCCCAGTTCAATAATTTAGTTTGAACTTTCCCTCGCCTCTCGTGAATGCCATTGGCGATCTTAACCCGGCTTGCGACGATGCTAAATAACATATCACCTGGCAGCTGGTATTTAATGCACTGTAACTGGAGTTAAGGTAAGTGTGACAAATTGTTTTCAACTCACAAGTACTGTTATCAAATTGACTCCTAATTAATAAAATTTATTGCTAGAAAACAAATAATTGATGCCACGGATTGGCAGTCGACTTGAAACAGTCTCTCCTGCATTACCTACGTAGTGTGGATTTTGTATAAAGATACAAAACTATACAAGAACCTGGGAGGCGATTAAAGTGAATGGTTAATACAGAGAAAGACGGAATTAATTGAGCACATATAGTTCTGTGTGCATGAAAAGATAGGAAAGGCCGGGAAGGGGGAAGGGAGGAAGTGGTTTGTTGGCAGTTATAAAAATAAAAATATTGACAGTTTCGTGAACTCAGGAAGAATTTCTACCTAAAAAAGACAAAAGTATGGATTCAGTTTGACCCCAATGTGTGGAAGTATCTTTTTATTTCAGCTCAGAATGGTGGTGATCTGCGCAGGGATGAACTCTGGAAGACTTACAATAGCACATGGTCTTCAGGGGAGGCACAAACACTAGCACACCTAGGTTTTCTGCATGTCAAATGAACAGGACGACCCACCACGGAGGGGATGTTTTTCAGGGAGCAGAATTGACCCGAGTGACGAAGTTCTGCCAGGCGTAGCGCTTTCGTCTCTCGCGGATCCGCTTCACTCCGCTCAGTGCGATCTGAAAGTCCCACCAGGCATCGGAACTGATACGCCAAAGGATGCCTGGGAGGAGGGTGAGAGCCAAAACCAATGGCAGACACAACCAGAATGCAGGGCAGGAGGCCAGGTACACATAGTTCATGTACATGTAGGTGGATGTCCCGCCGAAGGTCTAAAATAAACCATTTTTACTGTCCTGGCTCTTGGAAAATCAAGAATTTCTCCCCTCAACTGCACAAAGCCAAATATTGGCAACTACTAAAATATGAAGGAATCTGAGGCAATTTATACTCACACACTTTGAAAGACTTGCCATCTAGCGTAAAAGAAGAATGGGGATCTTGAAGGTGGTTTGGAGAGTCAGTCGCTTTTAGTTAGGACAGGAAATTCAAAGGAATGAGAGTTGGACACACGAAATGGAACCTCAAATGGCCCATTTTCGGAGTAAAGACTTCATTTAAGTAAGTAGTAAATGAAAGAAAGTAGCTCATTTTGTCATCCTTTGGAGGCTAATGCCAAGATTCTCATCAGGTTTGATCTCTTTACCTTGAAAAATGCCTACTTCTAAGTGAGTGCTTACACTACCAAAGAATTGCCACCCCATTATCTAGGCAAACATGCGCATTGGCGTGGTGTCGACTTCCAGGCGGTTGTTGGCAGGTTATTTTGAAAAGTCTGGGTGGTTTCAATGGCACACCGTGAGCAGTAAAAAGTGATCCTAGAGGTCATGGCTAAAAGCTACCACTTCCCAAATGTGGTTGCATACTACATACACATAAATGTCAACACCCTCACAACACGAACTGTAAAAGTCAATGCATTTGGACTGTGTGAGAGGTGAGGAGAATGGAGGACTCAAGTTCAATTAATTTAGTACTAAGGAATTATTTTTTCCCATCTTATGAGACTTATTTAAGGGTCACATCTGTACCTGAGGTCGTCAGTGACTGACAGTTCTTGTAAGTCGATTTGGCAGCTACGGTCCTCATATCTCCTTCACTGTACAAACAGCGTTGACCAAAGGAGTTTTTAGTAGACCTCAATGAAATGCATGGGTATAGCTTCCCATTGTGAGAAACAATTAAAGGGCAAAATGGTAATTGCCATTTAGAGCCGTTCAAATTGTGACCAAGGAGACACAGCGACTTATAGTGACATAGGAGAGGGAAATGTGGAATTGCATCTTTGGTATCCGTGATTCAAGTAAGTCACCATAGTCAGCAAAGTTCAGCGCGCTACTGTCATAGTTGACCATTTGTGTTAGTGACCGTTGGTTTCTCAAGGAGGACAGGCATTATGAAGCTGGTCCTCCCCTTCGATTGTTATCTCCTTTGGGTATTTAAGGAGAAACGAATATTGCGCTCATAGACAATTTAATGACTCTTGTCTAGGTCTAAAATATTTATCAAGATGTGTGACGCAAGTATAGAAGGCTAAAAATAGTTCATTTGATAGTAGGGGGTATCAGGTTGAAGAAATCATACGATGGTCACTTAATAAATATTGGAGAAGTCTGTTTTTGAACCCAAAAAGAGGTGAAAAGGTTTCTTTTTTAAATGACGACTGAAAATGCAAAAACTGCAACCGAAATCGGATGATACGCTTGAATCCAGAATGTGATGAACAGATGTTGAGTGCAGATTATGAAATGAGATGAGTCGGGTCCCACCTCACCTGATAGATGAACATGATAGAGAGGTTCATAACTCCGGTGACGAAGAGACCGATGATGATGAACCGGTTGAGGTATCTCGACATTACAACAATGCGCACTGTTCCCGTCACTACCACGTAAATGTAGCAGGCGTTGCCGAACATGTTGAAATCAACGCCAGCATAGGAGACCCCCGACTGAAAAAAATGAGCGTCTGAGAAGTTCATTCCACCGGCAAGGACGTAATGACAGACGTAATATATGACCGTCCCATGCCACCATCCGTCAGCAATCCAGAGAAGAATGTACCAGCAGCGAAGGTTTGCCGATAGATTCATCTAGAAAGTTGGAAAGGGAGATAAGAAAAGGAAAAGATATTTATAGGATGTTATAAAGAGAGAATTAATGCCACTTACGAGACGATAAAGGTAGGGACGATGCATCAGATCTTTGGATGAAACATGTTGCTCAAAGATTCCAAAAACGAACGGCGCAAACGAGGTGAAGGTGAGGTTGTAGAAGGTGTAGAGAAGGCTATCGAACATGGACTGACCTGAGAAGCCATCGTAGAACATTCGGTAAATTTGAATGGCTACAAAAGCCACATTCTTGAAGTAGAAGATATTCGCCGTCATGCTGATACGGTAGTAATTCCAGTGACCGTGAACCAAAATCAGACGTCGAAGGTGTCTGAAGGGATTGGAGGGGGAAGTAGTACAAAAAACGACGAGTTTTCACAGTTCTTCGTTCGACTCACGAATTCTTAAAAAGTGCTAATAGCGGATTTCTCCAGCCTTCCAACTCCTCTGAGAAATGATGCAAATTAATAGAATGCAATCAGGCTCTACCTGAAGAGTGGTAGGGCGTAATCCGAGGCTCTGACGGCCTGTCTCCCCTCATTTCCAAAAATACCGACACCAACACTAGCCTCGAGAAGCATAGCGACGTCATTGCCACCATCCCCGACGGCTGCCGTAACCGGACGACCACCACCACCAACACCGTCCAAACCATGGCTCACCAGACGTACGACCGCAGCCTTCTGCAGTGGTGTCATGCGGCAGCACAACACTGTGGTGACGTTCATGCAGAGACACAGGAATTGATCTCGAAGCACCGGCTTAAAAATGAATAGCGAGCCGATTACTTGCAATGTGATTAAATAACAAAGCAATGGCGAGTGCAACTTATTCATCACTGCGGAGTTTTTTGAACTAAATTACTTCAGTAGTCAAGCCAAATAAAATTGGGTGGGAGTGTTATGAGGAATCGCCTTCATTAAGCTTACTTCCCAAGGTAATTCTTTTAATAATCCTAATCTGGGAAACTTCGCAAGGGAAAGACTATTGCGCTCCACCAAACACTTTCCAGAAAACTTCTCTCAATATCTACATTTAAATGGGTGAACGGCGTTTCTGTCTTGTAGGTGGTTAAATTGTGATGATCGAGAGGGTCTCCGGGGAAGGTGATGCAAATAAATATATTTGTTAGGCAGTGGCATGAAGCCATACTCCTATCTGGTAATCAACGTCAAGGTTTCAATCTACCTCGTTGCTATACTTTGGCGAAACTTGAGGCTTTGTAAAGTACATGCGACTGTTTATATGCCCGCATTATGCAGGATGGATAGATGTGCGGCCATGTCACTACTAGCCTATTTATTGTGCTCCCTACTACATCCATCTTATTTTCAACTACTACATCTCATCACTGCAGTCTGGCCGATGTGATTTTACCCTGTTGCCTGTCAGCCAAATTGAGTCCAAGGTATACCCAGGTCTCCAGAAGCACCTAGAAGTGCCATGCCACAGCAAAACGTGCCACCCAGAAGTTAGCTCAGCCATTTCTTTGGTTTCGGTAATGAGGTGATGAACCATTCAAAGCCAGATGCATCACATTTGGAAACAGCCGTAAACAGGGAACTTGATATCAATAACTGACTGGTTGCGTGCCAAAAAAAACCACTGCCTAAAACTGATCATTTCCAAAATTCGTGGCTGTGGGTCAAACTTGGATTACCAATGTGCTTCAGTCACGAAGTGAAATAGTGAGAGCAATGGAATATTGTTGTTACCCATAAACGGCACACAAAAGTGTGCGGATTCATATCAAATGCAACGATGGGCAAAGCGGCGCAACACCTCTTCCTTTCATCTCATTCCAGCCTTGATTTAAACCCAGTTTTGAAGGTTCAATTACTGCGGAAAGTTCGACAGAAGTGAAAACAGGATAACTGAAGTAGACACTTAAGACGTAATGCCCTGTTATGAAAATCTCTTTGGAGCATTTCGTCTTGTCGAGATGTTAATTCCTCTCTCAACACACTACTATCACCACTGATAATCGGCTGTCACCACCGAAGCACTCACCATGATAGCGTAGCGTAGAGTTGTACCATCGATAACCAAACCGACGGGTTCGTTAGCTCCACCGGGGTTCTTCCGTCTGTGACGTCGAAGACCATCTGCCAAAGCGGCTCGAAAGCCGTGTATGACGCGGTGAAATACGGAAGTGGCATTGTTTTTCGGAGGAAACTCAATGTCGGTGGAGTCAGGAGATGAGACGGAGGAATCCGAGTCACTGTCACTCATCTTCTCTCTCACATTTGTTTGCTGTCCCATCTTCATCTTAAAGAGGTTTTTGAACCTATTCCGTGTTCTCTTCACCTCCAGACGTGCTTTCATACCCTCCAATTGAACGTAGATCGCACGTCCTACGTCGTCCACACTCTGCCCATTTGTTAGGCGAATCAGGGTTGTCCCTGGGGGAAAGTGACCAGTTGCCTGACTGATCTGAACCGCTGTCTCTTCTTTGTCACCTGTGAGAACCCACACCTACGTAGAGAAGTAATAGCGTTTAGCTATCAAACTTAAGTTTTTCTTGGAAGTAGGACAAATCTCCACCTACTTGAATGCCCGCCGAGATGAGACTTTGGAGGCAACGCTTAACTCCGGGTTGGAGTTTATCTTCCACACCGCTAACTCCTATTAGCGTCATTTGGGATTCAATCTTAGCAGAAACGTCATCGATGGCTCGTGCTCGCTCTGGACCGAGTTGGCATTGGGCATTCTTCAATTGCTGCAACAAGGACTCGTATGTATAAGAGTCCACTTCACGGACGCTGAAAACTAAGATTCTCAAGCCAGACATCGCGAATTCTGTCACTTTGCGAATGATTTCATCTTTTACGTGAGAGGGAGTCTTACCACATCGCTGTAAAAAAAGCGATACGGTAATGAGGAGCAGTAGAAAATGAGAGGAGAGTACACAGAATATAAGGAACTCACTCTGGGATCTAACATCGCCACTTCAGCACCTTTCGTGTAGACAAAGCATCGACCATTTTCATCTCGTATCATCACTGACATGCGTTTACGGACAGAGTTGAATTCGAGGACTGCGTCCATGCGGTAGCGCCGAGTCTTCAAATTACTTTGTTTTTCGTTTAGAACGCCCGGATTGAAGCGAACCAGGCGAATATTGTACTCTTTTCCAGCTTTATTTACCGTCTCATCCACTCCAAGGTAGATGAGACCAACTTTTGCTGCGGCATCGACAAGGGCCTTTTCATCTGGGGAGGCTGCCTAACGGGAGTAAAATCAGCACTTATTATCACAAAGCTACAATCACTAGACCAAGCTTAGAAACTTACATTGTAGGTGATAACTTCTTCGTTAGTCTCCTTATCAATCTTAATCTTAGCCTCGATAGAATGGCACAGTACGACGTTGAGCCAAAATTGTTTCGCCTCTTTTGATAGTTTGAACACGCGCTGTTTCGTCTGAAGTCCATGCTGCCAGATATTACTATCTCCTAACTCATCAGTATCATCCTCTTCTGAAGATGAGAAGTAGTTGGTGGCGTTGACTGACTGTAATGCGGTGGAGTCCTCTTTATGCGTTTCCGAAATTGAGACAGTTTTACTGTCATCTCGCATCATAAATAAGCCACCTTCTTCCACGTTGTAGATATGGGGATCGTTGGCTAGACTGTAGCTCTTAAATATCATCTTATTTTGTGTCAGTGTCCCAGTCTTGTCACTAAACAGAAACTCAATTTGTCCAAGTTCATCAGCAAGGTTTGTGGCATTTACTTGTGCCTTTTCGTTAGTCTCCGGGTCGTAAAATTCAATGTCCTTGGAGATGAATAGAGCCAGTAACAATTGTTGAAACTCCATAGTCACCATGATTGAGATAGGTATGAGGTAGTTAATGATGAACAATAAGGTGAGGTACTGCTCGACCCTCCTCCAGGGAGTTATGGGTGAATTAAGGATATACCAAGCTGATCCAAGGGGTAAACGTCTCCAAGCAAAGTGCAAAATGGTTGTAAGAAGGGTTATCAGGAACATAAACACCATGAAACCTAGTAGGATTGCGTTGAATCTTCCTGAAGAGGAGGAGAATTTTCGAAAGCCGGGCTTGCCATTTAATGATAATTTGGTATCAGCTCCAGTATATACAGCGACACCAAGAATGAAGGATGTATGACGAAGGTTTGATCCACGTAAAACCAGATTGTTCAGTGAGAGAGGAGTCGATTCCTCTTCGTAGTTGAGACTGCCCTCAAAAGACTTTAGGTCGTCGTTGGGGTTCTGACACACTATCGTCGAGCGTGGGAGATTAATTGTAATGTCCTCATACTGTTCTTGTTCAATATGCTGTACTGCTGATACTAGAGCAGACTGGGTGAAAGACAAGGTATTAGTGGTTTTCACACTGGATTCGCCATCAAGGTTATCTGTTGTAATGTAAACTTTACCATTGGAATGGCTGGAGGCAAGAAGTAACATGTCGCAAGGAAAAGAGTTATTTTCAAAGCAAACTATGATATCCCCACAACGAAGTTTTTGCGACTGCCGATTCTCCCATCTTGAGGTTTGTCCATCTGGATCGTGGGCTAAGACTAAGTAGGGAGTTCTATTAAACTCACGATCTGTCTTGTGGCGCTTCATATCATCGACAGCATCCTTGATCATCGAGACACCAATAACGGTCACAAGTGGCGCAATCGTTGTTAATGGATTTATCGGAGTCTCCCCGAAGAAGTAAAGAATGGAAACCAGAAGGAAAAAAAAGTTTGCAATGATGTGAAATTGCTCATATAGGTCCACAGGAAAAAAATTCCACCAAGTGTAATGAGAGGTGATGACTCTGTTGTCGCAAAAGTGCTTATTAATACGAGAGGCTTCTTCGGCTTGACTGGGTATGCTATTAATAAGAATTGTTCTGCCTTTGGAATCATCTTTTTTCCTGGGCCACCCGAAAAGGCCAATTTTCTCAACATTTATTGGAAATGAAGATGATCCACCCATGGGAGTGGCGATTTGAGAAGGGCAGTGCTTTCACTGGCGATCACATGTTCAAATTCTTATTAAATAGGAGCCGCTGTTGACCTTAAAAACTAAATTTAACGTGGAATACTAAAATAAAATATATTTATCAAAAAATAATAGCTTTATTAGTTTGTCGCTTCAAGTCTTGCATTTGACGCATTAAAACAGGCACATAATCGTACATTTTTGGGTAGTTAAATGAATGAGGGTGTTTTGCCGTTAGCGGGGCTTTAAGATCAAAACAAATTGATTGTACCCAAATCCCATTTCGTAACCTTTTTACATATTACTTTACAGAAAACAATTTACAGAATGAAGGTGAACGCATCGCGAGATTATTATAACGGTAAGGCACGGTTATCAGTAGGTCTATGCGGGGAACGTTTTTCACAAATAGGACTGTGTTTCCACCGCCCACTTATTTGAGCGCAAAAAAGCCAACTATGGACATAATTTGCTATTGCTTTGTGTTTTAACAACAATTTCATTAAGGTCACCACTGAATGATAATCTAAACCGACTAAATTAGTTCAAAAGTTGGCTTTTAGGACACTTATTACAACTTAGTACGGAATGCAATTGCTTTACTATATCTAATTTTAGGTACAACGCTTAGTTTCTTAAACCAAATCAATTAATTAATGGGTAGCAAATCCCAATGGAACATACACCATTTTCATGTCTTACATCCTGCTTCACTTGAGTTCGGAATTTGATTTTTGAAGCATTTTGTTGAGGAACAAAGGATTAGCCAACACCCTAAAGGCTGGTGTTAGTTAATAAAGCACGGAGTAATTAAATCGGGTAGCCATTTGACAACAGCAAAACCAAAGTTTTTAGTGCAAAGCCCCGAGACAAAGAAAGACAGTACTTGGGCAGAATATATAGATATGATGTACGGCAGGGTTTGAGGGTAATGAGGGCTTAAAAGTTAGCCTGCCCGACGAAGATACAATGGCCGGGACGCTTTACCAAAACTAGCTCTTCCCTTCGCCATTCTTCCGTCTCAACCATCACAACGTAATCATTACTGCAAGAAATACCCACGAGCCAACCCACCTAGTCATCAAATTTTTACCCAGCTAAGAAGGTGCTTGATCACAATGTTTCTGACTACTCTGAGCAACTCTACCAAACCTGGAGTTTCGTCTCTAATGGGAATTGTACCAAGGGGCGGTAACAGTGCAAGCCATCATGCTTGTCCATAGGTGGAAGCAGGAATACTAGCCTAAAGGCACATTTTTATAAAAGGGATAAAATTTTAAGCAGTTCCATGCGGATAGTGTTCCACGTCTGTACTTCTTTGCCACCTATTTCTCACTTCAGTATTACTCAGCCATATTAATATGGGAGATATCAAGCTTCAAAAAGCAAAAAAGGTACAGCGTCTTTATAAAACTAATATTATCATGCAAGTGCTGTAGATAGCTCTGTAATGATCTTTTTCAGAGGTTTCATAGTCACCGCTAGTGTCGCTTCACTTGTTAATAGCCTTCCTTCAGAACACGGGACCGGGTCAGTTGCTGAAGGTAGACGTCATTATCAGCCCTTTTGTTTTGGATCGTTACAGATTCTTCCACCCTCTCGCTGAGGTTTATCACTCAGTAGCAGAAATAGGAATTGGTGTAGTTTAAGATCTGATTTGTATTCCACAGCCACTAATGTAGCAACTAGAGACTTCGCTAAAGACAAAAGAAAACATGAACATGAGGCGAAATACACATATTTGACATACAGGAAGGATTGCGGCTACTTGAATGGGGTAGATGGCAATTGTCCCGACGAAGGTACAATGACCATGGCACAGAGCTACCCTTTAATAAAACTGAGAGTTGAACAACCAACGTGTTACAATTAGTATCATTGCACGTCATGTATTCTGATAATTTGCGTTAATAACCTCAGTATAAAAGTAGTACCATTCACTTAGAATAATTTTAATATAGGTTTCGGTTCTAATATAGGTTTTGACTGCAGAAATAAGCAAGCCACGGTGCGCATATAATACCTCAAACCTTACGTTATTTTCAATAGGTTGGTGGTTAAATGAACGTTTAAATACGAAATAGTGGATCAATGCAATGCACAATATGAGCAACGATGAGATTGTTATTTCTCCACTTCTGCATAAAAATGATGGATTAAATTGGACATTTAATTCATCATGAGGCCACGACCATCATAACGTCCAAAATAACAATTGTTTGTTGAAGAAACCAACTACTAATAGGTTTCTTGTGGTTTATATCAGTTACCTTCGAGTGTGGGTTATCGGAATATTTTGACCTTGTGTTGGTACATGTTTGTCGGTTGTCGTCTGTGTGGCCATAGATTTTACGACAATTTTAAGTTTCCTAGAAGATTTAACAACGTCTTCCGAACACAGAAATCACTTGAACCATACCCTGCTCCTTTGTTTTGAAGCAATGGATTTTATTCAGCATGTCTAAGCAACGAAAATTTGTTCAACGTCTTACCCATGGTGGAGTAATCAGTTCAAAGTCCGCCGAAATTGAAGGTGCTCCGAAGGATACTTTTTCAAATTTTGTAAGTAACTTTGCATTCGGAGTTGTTATCATGAGCCCGATTCTTGACTTCTGGCTAGTGTTTAGGTAGTTTTTACCACTTTCCCTTTTCCAGGTTTTATTCACCTGTAATTTCCCACTTAGGGTTAAGTGGGCAATATTAAGTCTAGCTAGTCGATCCGAATGTGGCTATAGATTCGCAAATACTTTAAGCTTGGGTCCAATACTCACGTATTTTTTTCTGAAGAAAATCTCTTGCGTCTACGAACCGATCGACTATGAACAATACCTCGTGCAGAATAAAGCCTCGATAATGAGTGACCCTCATAGAGATTTGGTTTTATTTCCTCCTGATGATGTAAAGGTATGTCACTTGTTTGTCTTATTCTATCCCAATTTCTCCACCACTTCCATATTCTGGCTACACTTTCCCTTTCATTCCCCAAATTTGCTGGTTTATTGACTTAAAATCTTTTTTTCTAGCTAATTTGGTATTTGTCTCGGTGTAGCTGGTGTTTAGTTTTTTTCAAACTTGTGCTACTGGTTTTAACTCCGGGCTATCTTTAGTGACGGCAGTCCCTTGTTAAGCAGTCTGATTTTTGATCAGCTCAGCTGTTACGACCTGTTGCTTATAGTATTGACACCGATGTATTATTTAAGGCGATCGCCTGAACTCGTTCTTATTATTTCGCACTTTTTCCGGACTTTTTATGTCACTGAGTCCAAAATCTCATTCAGAACATAAATATTTTCAGACGACTTTAATTTTGTGCTTTATCTATAGTTATTCGACACCCTATTTTTTAAGGTTCCATATTCTTGATAAACAGCTTCGTTTGCATTATTACATGCACTTTTTCGGAATGCCAACCCCTCCATGAGGTTGTCAGAACTGAAATGAGTAAATTAGATTCGTGTCTTTATAATGGGCCGCATGTCTTGCATGCTTATCAAAGGTCAAATTTGGGGTTGGCACCAAATGGAACTCATAGTGAACAAGAAAAATGGGTTTTTTAACGTGTGAAAGATTATCGTGTCTATACCTCTTTCTTGATGCGGTTACAAATGGATATTTATGCTCAATGTCAAGCTAGGCGAATGAGGCCTTAGAATGGTATTTAAAATTTATGATTAAAGTAAGTGGTACCGTTTGAATTTCATTTAGGCAGTAGGAGGCTATTTTAATGGACTGGTCTTATTCCAGATAGTGGCGCACTATATCACCGGCAAACTAACGTATGTGACGAAAGACCAAACCAATCAAAGATCAAGTCTTGCCTTCTAGCATTCATGATGAAATTCCATGAATTAGTCGTATTTCAACACCATTAGTTAGTTTACTACTATAGAACTCAAATTAGCCCTGGAAATGTTGTAGTACGCATCAGTCTGGAAGTAGAATTCCCCTAATTGTACAGAAAGGCTTGGAAGCTAATAGCGGATTTGAAGCATAAACTGGGCTCCATGCTACCACGAAGTTCAGTTCTTAAAAAATTCCGCCGATCATCCACTTCGTTTTGGTAACATTACAAACATTTTTTAGTGTATAAACTTAGACCGTTAGATCCAAATCTGGCTAACATCGTTCGTTTTGTAAATTCTGAAACTTGGACAGCTGTTAAGTAGATTGCTAATTCTGCTCCATCTTTCTGCCACGAATCCCTGCAGGGGTCCAACCTTTGTACGATTGAATGGTACCAGCTCACGACGGAATCGCTAAATAGCATTCAGTATCGGCATGGATGGAGCCCTCAATCGTATTCTTTCTTCTTGCCAGATCGTGCGACTCCAGCGCACTCTTCCTAACTCTGTGAATGGTGCACCACTGAACACAGGTATTTCGGAGCTGACGAAGACCAGCGCGTTGGCGCGGCACGTCGCGACCACCTGCTTGCCTCCTATGTGGTGTATAGTGCGGGAACCTTTCATCCGCTTCCGTGGCGCCTTCTGTGACCTTCCCAAAAACCCGTAAGTTGGCTCTATCTCTTCCTCATTTTCAATCATTAGTAAAGGGGTACCGCCTCCTCCATGAGATACTCAGGTCTTGTGCTTCGGCTGATAGCTTATTTTGAAATTTTGTGTTGTGATTGTTTCATCGCCATTCATTCCCTTCTATTTCAAATGAGCAGAATTGTCCTCTATCTTTAGTCGTATGGGGAAATAACTGGATTTCTTTTGGAGAATATTTAGGTCTACCACTAGAATACTACTAATTTCTGTTAAATTCCAGAATCATCGCAAATTCTCCATAGCTCTAAGTCAATCTAGCTTCCACTTCTTGTTAACGACCTTTCCTCCTCCGTAACTATAGCAATCCTAAAATTGAGCCTCTCCCATGGATTGTTTAGATCTCCTGATGCTATCGCTACCTTTTAGTGATCCTTGCTAACTTGGTGTCGTCATGCGTATTTCATGGTTTGAAGTTATTTCTAATTCTTCCTTCCAACTTTTCAGCGTTTTCTTTTATCAGTGGAGAAGTGGAAGATGTCTTTAGTGTGATTTTTTAAACGTTAGTGTCATCATAAGTAATTCACAACTTCCAAGGAAAGAAATGAAGCCACTGCGTTTCTGTGTGGTAAAATTTTTCATCCTTTTGTCTTAACTGCCTCTCTCATTTTGAAGGCTTTATTATTTTGTACAAAATCATTTTATCAACATTAGAAACTGTTGTGGTTCCTCTGAGAGGTAGCTATTATTTCCCTCTCTCCTCTCCACTCCTTGGCTGGATTTTAGTTGTGGAGGAGCACCGGATCATTCTTGTAGATCTTTTTAAACCCTGTTAAAGGTTGGTCCCAGATGTTTTATGATTTCTAGGAGAAGGGGTTTGAAGTAATCGCGTCTATTTGTGGCATTTTTAACTTCCCTATCTTCGCGGCCTCTTCTGAATCACTGGCCTTGGGCCTCTCTTTCGTCCCGGGATTGTTAGGCTAGCTACCGTCATCCTTGAACTTGCCAAAATCCAATATTTGCTGTTAGTGTCTCAGAGGAAAGTTGTTCTAATTTGATACTATCTGTCATCAGCTAAAATGGGCCCAAACAACAAACTTTGGTGTTTTTCCAGCTGAAATCGAGAAATAATCATTGTGTTGTTTTTATGGATTTGGAGCTGAAAGCAATTTATGTGTATTTGCTAGGCTATCACCAGAGAAACAGTCTCGTGTTTTTAGCTATATCTCATTTTTGTTAGTTGTTAAAGAAGAGATTTGAAGGTCGCTAACACCGTGACGTTTCGTACAGGGTTTAATGTTCTTTTAGCAACTTACCATCAGGTCTTTAATGTCTGGAAAGCATCATAGCAGTTAGTTCTGAGTAGGATCGATTGTACAAGTTGTTTGGTTGGGTGGATATTACCTTACCATATTTTTGGCTACCCGTTTTTGTCTATTTATACTTTTCTCTTGCATAGGTGATGTAGAAATTCTCCACCTTTCATTCCCCTGTAACAGTAATGAAAGTTTATTTCCACTTGAAGCTTCCCCTTCCCTTCGGCCATTCCATCCTGGGATTTACTAAACCTGATGCTGTATTCTGCTTTCTTTGCACTACTTTGATTCCGCTTGCCACTGTAACCACATACTTATCAATCAGCTTGTTTTTACATTTTGAGCTACTACTATCTTTTTAGGATAGCGAAACTGAGACACCACGATTGTAACTGAAACTTGGGTTGATCAAATTTAGGTGTCATTGCGTCATTGGCACTCAAACTTAGCGCTAAAAAGAACGCCCTTTACTTTGTCTCCCAGTGTTAGTGGTGGGTGGCTTCTCTTTAATCATCGTATTGGCCGAAAACGTTTGGCATTGCCTGAGATAGATTTAGAAAACGAAAGACAGATATAAAAATCTTGTATGTTTTTGAGTCAGAGCTGATGGTTCATGCGAACTCTACCCGAGGAGCGAGCAAATGGCAACTCTTGGATACTTGGTGAGGGGAAAAGTCTGAGATTGAAATTTGTCCGTCCCCTTACAGATGTCCCTTTCCCACTAAACCAGGTTGCACTTTTTGTCAGTTGAAATCTTTTTGCCTTTAGACTTTGAATCTGAGCGCATTTTTTCTGCAGTGGAAACTATTTTAAATGAAACAATAGATGGTTAAGTGGAGACAAGCCTCATTGTAAGGCTTTTCAGTATCTTATTTCAAAAGCAACCTATTTGGCTTTCTTAATTTAACATACTTGTGAATTCTCAAGGTTATACTTAAACACAACCGTTCTAGTTACATTCAACTGGCCGGTCGAATTTTTTTGTTTTAAAGGTGCTACCGTGATCCTTTACTAGTAAGTGATTAGTTCTGTAAGACATCTGAAATTGGTTCCATTCCGGGTCTGTTCATATTCTGTACGAGCTACACTCCAAGATAGAGCTGCAAATCGAATTACACTAATAGCTAGTTATGTATCACTTAGAGAAAATGCTCCATTCTATTTTTTGCACAATTTTGGTGGTTGTGACTTGATTCTACGTGCCTTGGCATATGATACCGGCTAGAGCGTAAAGTCATTCTACGATACTTGGCTATGCATGGTCAGTTAACAATTCTGGGTGCTTAAATAGTTGTCTTCACTAATCATAGGTACATTAACGGAAACAATTGCTAATTGCAACGATTTGTGAATTAGAAAACCCATGTATAATAATTAAAGATGCTAGAAGATATGGAAGCTTAAAAATACTTTTCCTCTGGTGATAAAGGGCGCTCTGAGTGTAGGTACTGGAATAAGAGTTGAATTATTGCCCAAGACTGCAACAACACTCAACATAGCTTTAGTACCGCTTTGGTTTCAAAATTACTTACAGGATGGGATGGATTTGAAAGCGTTTCTGGTTGCATTAGTTACACCTCCCTAGATGGGTTTTATTTTGGCAATAGCTGCGTTGGATGAATTCGTGTGTACTGTTATCTTGGGGACCAGACAACGTCCTAAAACTGTTGGGCTTTGTCCAAAATATGCGCTTAAAGGCAGACGCCCAAAAAACCTTGCATGCAAAAAGGCATGATTCACCTTTTTGGAGCGTTCATGGTAAACCGGGTTCCCTCGACTCCAGAAGGAAGTGGACTAACTTCAAGGGGTAGCAACGGAATTCATCTTTCCACCAAATTCATTCACTTATCCTTGCTTTTAACTAATGCCTGAAATGCAACTTTGATATAGAAGGGATTCCGGGTACGACTGAACTAGCCTAGGGCGGTCTGCTTTATCGTTCTGGACTTCACATTGTACCAATTTTCTTTTCACATTGGAAACACGTGTTTGTGAATGAAAGTGGTCACCATTTCCACAGAAATCTCGTACAAATTTATCACAGGTTTCGTGTCGATTATCGATCTAGAATCTAAAATTTACTGTTAGCAGGTGAACAGGGAAGTTGAAAGACCAGCAGATGTGAATCACACACAAATATAGAGTCAGTTATGTAGCATAACTTCCATTCAAGCGGGCATCGGTCACACTTCGTCACGTGTGGGTGTGTTCCCAAGTTCATTTGATTCAGCTACACTGCGCTAGAGTTTTCTCGTGGCTCTAATGGGCAGACAATCGTGTGACACAAGAAACCGCACTACCCACGTTGACATGCGATTTATGGAAATTTCCCTCCCTTGAAGGGAAATGAGTGTGGAATGGGAGGTACTCTCCTCTTCTTCCCCATCTTTTTACCTCTTATATTTATACTTTTGTGCAAATTAGTGCCTTTTGATTGCATGTATGTGCCTACGTCTCTAAGTGTGTATGCTCTTACGTCTGCACTTCTCAGGTCTCTTTGTCGTCGTAGTTTTCAGACGTTGTCTAACCATTTTTCAATACCTGCAAATCTTACTGAGTTTGCCTCAAGTCATAGAAAATGAAGATTGAAACTCATTTAATGAGTTTTAAGTCATTGCTTTGGTTGTTATGTTTTGCTACGTCAGATTTGTCTGCGCCAGATTGACAAGCTTGAAATATTTCATTGTCTCACTACTTGATAATCTTACTGTTTGGCTTCATTTCAGGGAGAATGAGTGCTAAGGTCTGCTTGGCAGGGTCTGAGCTTTTGCCGCACTGGCTTGTGTGCCTAGTGATAAGTGGTACCCTAGCATAAGGTAGCCCTAAAAATTGGTATGGTTTTTAAAGAAAAAATTAAAATTGCCCATTGAAAGCCTCTTTAAGTACTTTATTTGCTAAAATGATTTCAAAGAAATAGGGGCGTAAATTACATTTTTCTAGGACAGTTTAACTCCGGAAACCGAAACTCGGCTCCAACTGCTTCTGTTTCCATCATCCATCTCGCTTGCATCTCTCCCTATTGTCAATCGTCTATTTCGCGGGCGGTCATGTGATCATATGATCGCGTGACTATGCAGTAGTGGTGTTTTGGTACGATGAAAACTATCAGTTGGAAATGAGTACTGAATAGGGGGAACGAGAATAAGGATAGAAATAAGAAGAGGATGAGGTTTTAATTCCCCACCTTCCCTCCTAAGGTGGAAGTCCTGTCGCGAATAAGTTGTGCGGGATGAAGTGTGAGATGTTAGGCATTGATGTGAGATAACACCAAGAAGAGGGTCGTCTTCCGCCTGATTTGCTGACTGGTTGTAAGCGCTTCTGAAGAAGAGATTATCAGACTCACATTCGAGTTGTATGATAGGTCTCAGCCCTAATTTCTTGACCTTTAGAAGGTGAGCAGTTGGGCCTGTAGTGGGAATGGAGCATTGTCTGCCACAGAAGTGTAGATCGGTGGTGGGTGAGTGAAGGGAGCGTTTGTTGATAACTCGTGATATGTTCAGTCACTTGACGAACGCTAAAATAAGAAATGACAAATTTTATTTTTCATGACAAGTCAGTTAATTAGTCAGCCAGAAGAGGGCTTAGAACGTTTGACGTGTTATTTGAAAAATGAGTGAAAGGAGTTGAGGGTATATCGGCACTACTATTGCCTCGTGTTTCCTAATACACACTTAGTATCTTAGCTACTCTCACGACTTCCACGTAGTGTCGGCTTAAACTAGGTATTGCATCATCCACATGACGTTGTGCGTTAGTGGAAGTGGTTAATGGCACTTTAATGTGGAATATATTTGGTAGATGGTGACACACTTCTGTTTTTGATTAAAGTAGAGGGCATCCCTGGCTTTGGGTGATTCGTCACCTCTACTGCTGCATGACACCTCGGGGCTCTCTAGGGCCGGTACTTTAGGAGGTTAGTTTCTGGAACCTTAGGTGTGAGTTTGACTTGGTTGAATTGAAAGGCGAAAGGGTAAAATATCCACAAGATTGCGGTGATGAGATGTGGTGGTGAAAAATGAGAGGGAAGTAGTGGAGAACACAGCGGATTACCGTATTGCGTGTTTTATGGTGAAAACAGATATTTAATTGCAAGCCTTTTATGAATGTTTACAAGTTGTCACGCGTCATCAGATTGAAAACTGAACGAATTTTTTTCGTCACTCAATATTATTGCGGCGTGCTGTTTATCGAGAAACTAGGAATAAACAGCTTGTAAAAATGCCAAAGTGCTAGTTGCTTCTCTTTGCTGTTCCCTCTTCCAGTATCGGACTAAATTTACTATTTTCGTTAGGTATGGGGTTCTGGTTTGTTTATTTGCTCATCTGACAAGTTTTGTCGCAGTACGCTCCTTATCCAGGTATTGGCCTCCATTAGGGGAGTAAGTGCCCTATATTCTTATTTCGTATTGGTAGATATGATTAAAAAATGTGTACTTTTTGCTGGGCTTTCGAGACAATGTCATGCATATTCATGCATGCATACACAAATGTCGCGTGGCATTGTTGATTGTAAAATGCCTTGTCTGTTAGACAGGGTCTTTCGTGTTAGACTCAAGAAATGTCAAGGCGTCAAAAATGCTAGTAGGTGTCTTGTGATTTAACCACAACTTCATGAATCGACTCATTCGAGTTGTCATTGGTGAACAAGCATCTGATGAACCCATCTGGAAGAGGTAACTAAACTAGCTCGCTAGCTGACAGCGGTTGGGGTTGATAAAGCTACCAGAACCAAACCAATTGTACGAAATCATTATTCAACTTCTAGGCCTCGTGTTAGTTCCCATAAACTGTAATAAATGCCTTCATTAAGTTAACTATCTCATGTCTTCTACCCACGGACATGTTATATAATATACGGAACTTCTAATTTTACCGCATGATGAACAGTGGTTACTTTTTGACACTTGAGCGTTGTAAGCATTGCTTTAGGTGGGCGGACGCATTTTTAGTCAATTGTAAATCGTCATATTAGCGTGTTTACTAAATTTTATGGATTTTTTTTGATTTTATGCTTTTAAATTGGATGAAGAACTGTTTCTTTGGATAGAATAAGGCATCTTTTCTTTTCCTCCGATTTTAAGCTTAAAATTCTTTCTTTTTCTGGTTTTTCCGTTATTGCAAATTCATGTTCTTTAGCCTTTGATCTGTTTTCCTTCTTGGATAAAAGGGTCTGCTGTACTTTCGAGTAAACGTTCCACAGGATAGCCAGCTTCGAATATTTGGTCTTTGTACAGATTACGAAAATTCATCAAGTTGCTTAATATCGTCTGCTTCGTTTCGGCAGAAGATTTTCATCTTAGAAAGGAATAAAGTGCTTGAGAAGCCTATTAACAGGGGCAGAGATGGTGCAAAACGATGAACTGAAATCAACTTTAACTAAATGTTGCGAATAGTCGCCTCAAAGTGTCTCCTCGCACCGCAACTTCATCATCTATTGGCGAGTATGGACAAGTTATTACTCGTTACTAGCAGTATAGCCGCACTCAATTTGCTCCACAGCAGCGTATATCCTGTTTGAGAAGCATTTAAACTCGTTTCTACTCGCTTTTGGATGACTCACATTTAACGGATCTAATACGTGTGCGGAAATTAACATAAATGTTTAAACTTGAGTTTAGAAATTCCAGCCCCCTTTTTGAAACAATAGTAACCACGTGATTGGGATGCTTAAAGCGAGAGAATGAAATCGGGAAGGCTTTATATTCCTTTGATCCATTATTGGATTGGATCAATATTGGTAGTTTTTGGTGAAGAAAAAAATGGAAAACTTACACCCAAGAACGATGGAATCAGGCCAAGGAGATCTCAAAATCACAAGAAAGAAGACAATATTGAAAAGTGGAATAATTTTTGGTAAATAATTTGTCGAAATCAATTTAATGTTCCTATTATTTATTTCTTCATAAAAATCCACCAATGTTTGCTATTCACGGTGCCGCTTTACTGCGTTTTTTATGTCTCGTCTTTGGACGCGTTTATAATAATTTGCCTTAACACCGGGGTTGGTGTTTCATCCGATTTACGCAGTGTATGCAAACTGGCCCGCCTCCTATTTGTTCATTTTATCAGATTTAGTGAGGCACGCAAGTAGTTTTTGTCAGTGAAAAGTTTGGCTAATTTACTCTGCTTCCTGGCTCCCTCACCTTGCCCAGCTGACTTCTTTCCTATTGATGTGCCTTTATAATGGCTCTCCTGGCATTCTTTGTACCTTGCTTGGTAGTAATCCGATGGAAGGCCTTTAGGAATTCTTGACAGCTTTAGGCGCCTCAAGTGGTTTCTTTGGGATGAAAACTTAAAGATATTGAATGAGAAACCTGTGAATATTCTCAGCTAGTATCTACGGTTAAATATTAAGCATTGGGACAATTAACAAACCTAATCCTAATTATCACCGACTTTGACCGTTTCCTGTTGATATTGTTCTTTCCTTGTCACCAGATTGTTGGATTGATTTATGCAGATGAACTACTTTATTAACATTTTAATCAAACGAATACTACGAATTTTAGATATTTGACCCCTTATTCTGACTAGGAATGGAGACTGCATTGTAGAGCCTTATTTACCAAGTCTAATTGAAGCCTGGACAATGCTTATAAGCACTCAATATCAAAAAACTCCATTAAGCTATACACCATCTTCATTCCTACTTTTCGGTTTGTCGCCATTTCAACTCCATTTAGCTCCCCGTTCGAGTCTTCCTACCATCTCACAACTTTGAGGAGTACTGCGCCCATCCCCTCGAGTGCCTCTAAAGATTAATTCGATTTGCTCACCCCACTACTGATCAAGTCGTCGCGGATTCTGTATTCCTTCTGTTCTGAGTCTGAGGATTTAACCATCTGCATCATACGCCTATATTTGTTGTTCTTTTGAAGTAGAGTTGCTTGCAGATTTCACTAATGTAGTCTTTTGTGTCATTAGATATTCGGATTTGGAAGTGAAGTCATTGTAAACGGCCATAGAATGGCCGTAGGACTACTGGCACCACCGTCGAGGTCAAATCGCACGTAGTCAAATTGTCAATTACGAAATAGATATCGTTTTCCGCATAAGTTTTCCGTATTTCACAGGAAAGTCCTCGAATCGATGGGCAAGCCCTCGGAGCAATGGTACGCCATCGATCACGTGGCAGAGGGGTCAGAGGACAATATCTCTACCGGCAGATCGAAAGCCGCCGCGTCCGCCAATCGAAGTAGTGCTGGTGTAGGTGGTGGCAGCAGCACTGTCAACGGTAGCACCGGGGGCGCTTCGCGTCTCTGGACCAGTGCTCGACGACCCACATTGGAAATTGCTCGTGGTGGTGAGGGGGAATCCAATGTAAATGTCGAATTCATTACTACTCTGAAGGTAAGTGGTCTCTTACGTGGCCAGGTCCTGCTTCTAATCTCTTCCGTTAATATTTTGGTGTGACGCGTGGTCTTTGGATATTGCCAGGCTTAGTTCGTGTTCTGGGGACGAGTTTTTATTTGTCATTTCTCGACAGCTTCTTTGACTAGATGGATCTAATCCTAGTCCTGGTCATCCACTTGTTTCAGTGATCTGTCTTTGTTGTTCTCAACCTCTGATGGCGTTAGAGTTCCAGATTCCGCTCGCCGTTATTTGGGTTTTCGTTTCGACCAGATCACCTAATTTCAATGCTATAAGTGTGAAGCTTGTAAATTTGGCCAAGTTCAATTTTCTCTCAATAGTTTCCTGGCTTTATGGTGTTCAAATGTATGCTGGATCCATTCAGTCAATGTTGGGAAAAGTTTTCTTTTCGAAGGGGCAAATTAGACTTTTTGAGTCAGGGAGTACAGAGTTTGGTCTTTCAATTGACTGTGTGGTTTCAGTTTCCCCTACATCGTTCTGCTTTGCTTTGAAGCATCTGACTTATCTCTCAATACGTTGAATTTCATACAGCTATGGAGGTAGCTTTATTACAAACGTACAAAACAGCTGAAAAACTAATAACCTCATACTGCTTGTGTAGAAGTCGAATCGCGGGAGATTGAAGACGAATGCATTGTCCGATTCACAAGTACCATAGTGTCCTGGTGATCTTAGTGACTACTCTTCAGTCACAGCAGGAGGACTTCCACACTGAAAATGTTTCTTTTTGAAATGGCCTTTAAAACTGGGTGTTTTTTACTAGCCAGCGCATTTTATATGTCAAGCGCTTTTATAGAAACACTTTTCGAATGCATTAACCTATTTATTGTCATCCTTAGTTCCCACAAATTCCACCATCCATGCCAGAAACCTCCATCCTCCTTTCATCCTCCCTACATCGCTCTAAAATTGTGGGTATTGTTTTTTTATTCACCATCTCTATTCTCTAGTAACTTTGTTTGAAGGGTGAACATGATTTTGGGTAATATAATTAGAGGTAAAAAATTATTTTTTTAACTGGAAAAAATAAAGGCACCGGTCTGCAGTTACGTGATCGTGGAGGTTATACCACTCACCTCGATTTTGACAGCTCACCATGACTACATTTCGCCAGCACTTTTAATGGCGTCTTTATTCCATTTATAATTATTTCACTACTTGGGTTTATCACACATGGTGTGTTTATTGCGCCATCGGATTGATTCCTCTAAGGTCGCTTACGCGCTGGTCGTAGTTGTGGCTTTGTTCACGCTGATTAGTCGACTAGCCTCATCCTTGAAGAGTGGCCATAGCTGAGCTAAGCGTTAAACACGGTCTTCGTTATGCCACCATTGGAGATACTTAAGAGAGGCGCATAATTATAAAAGATTTTGTGGTCACTATGACAGAGAGTGGTGTGATAGGCCATTTGTTGCACTTAGCTCATTGCATATTGAATGCTTGTTCTTTTACAAAAAATAGATTTTCGGCGCATCGGTTTTAAATTTAATTTGAAGATGTTTAAAAGAACTTTGATAAAAATGGCAAAAATGGTGATGGAAAGGTAATACGATTCACACACGCAGTTTGGTCAGACCTTCACCCATTTTAACAATAAGCAGCATCAAAGGAAGGCGATTGGGGATAGCTGCCAAAACAACAACAGTAAGTACGGAGTTGCCACATTTACTCCTTGATGGTATGTCACAAATTTTTACTGGTTGAAGAAGACTACGTTTCAAGTGGAACTCCGCATACACACCACTGTGCAAAATAACAACTACTAGTGCACACTTCACGTAAGGTTAGGTGAAGTGACGCCAGCCACATGCATTACGCCTTCGCAACACTGCAGCATTAACCAATCCTGCAATAATCTCGTGAGAATAATCCTTTTTGATTTCCACCGTGTACTCAAATGATAAGCATCAATGCACTCCTAAGCGCTTTATTTATGGAATCTCCAGAAATGGACCAGAGGACAGAGAGGGAGAAAACCGAGTATATATCATCCAGCCTTCAAAGTTCCTTCTCCCTATTCCAGTTTCTTAACTTTGACTACGTAAATCTCAAGGTTCCATTTCGCGAAATTCGTATCAATACTCCCATTTCACTGCCCACTTATGAGATTCCTTTCCACATAACTCATAGCCGTTTAGCGAAGCAAAGGTTAATTAGCATATGATGGTTTGCATACATTTCAAAAGAGAACAGTTCAAGAATCTCCTACTCGCCTGTTTTTCTTTTAATTAAAGAGCCAACTGAAAAGTACACAGGCATCAAAAGGACCAAAAGATGCCACTTTTAAGCAACATCCATACTTCTGTGGATGTGCGTATAAAGGTCACTCATGATGCTACGTTTTTCCCCTCCCTTCTTCCCTCTCACTTCCCATTTGATTCATCCGCTGATCACTTTGCATACCCAGTCCACCCACTCCCACGATAAGATAAAGCGCAACAAAAGGGACGTCTTATATCCATCCACCTACTTGATGCCTACCTTTTTACACCTTGAACAGCTCTCATGTTTCACTGCGCCCACAAGCACTCCCCTTTATTCCGTTTTTTTGAAATCCAGCAATGTTGTGACTCAGGGTTCAAACGGACTCGCGTGTGAACGACATACACGCTCACTCACTCAGCTAAACAACACTCACCCTATCCCCCTTTATTAACTAATTCAGCTCCGACACCTCTTTGCTCTGTATCGCTCAATACTTCATCACACTCGCATGTTGACCACATAGACCATCTAGATATGTCTACCCACAACTGTTCGACCGCCATCTCTTCATTAAGTCAAACTGACCGACCGACCTGACAGACAGTGACCGAATGACTGAATGGTTGAGAATCGTTGACACATCCTCGCAAGAGGGGAGAACGTAGTCAAAGTGTAAACTGCAGGGTGGCTATATCAATTCGCTAACTTCCTAGGTGATGATGCCAAACTCAATTGACCGAATTTGGCAAGTCGTGTGCAAGCTTTCGCGAAAAAAAGCGACACCACCAACACATGTCGGCGTCCTCTAACCCTTTGTTGATGTGTTTTGCGTAAAAGTAGCGAAGGGAATCAAGGACCAAAGGCGAAAGGCAATTAATATCCTCTGTAACATGCGCTTCGCTAGCATGTTTTGGAATGCGTGCATGCACGCAGGCGAGCGAGTGCTTGCACAACGTTCCTTCGGTAAAATCGCAGAAATGCACACACTTTGTACCGCAACTTGACCGCAATGCAGAAGTGGAACCGTGGCCAAAGAGAGGAGGCTTTTGGAATTGTGTGTAGGTGTGGGGTGGACAGATCTCTTAAACACACTCGAGGCTGACGAAACGGGGCGCCAATATCATGCGGCCTCAATGCGACACCCACTTTCCTTTGACTTGACTGATTCGTTGGGTGTTTGCGCACCGCGCGTGTGATAGCATCAAACGGAAATAAGGAGGGACGCTGGTTTGTTTGGTTTACGGGTTTCGCGTCCAGAGGGGGTTCAACAGTGCCCAACACTACGGGTGCCACGAACGAAGTTGGATGTTTCGTTTGTCAAGACATTTCCCGAACTGAATACTTTGAGATTTTTGCTCACTTTCTGACGTAGTCCGGTGGGAAACAACGCAAGTTGCTCGGCAGGGACATTCTCACCTTTACCACACACGATCCGCCTCCTTATGTGCCTGTCTGTAAGTACTTTCGTAGGAACGAAATTTGCAATTTACGTTCAAGTGGAGAATCAATGACAGGAGGCGGAAGGCATTCTTACCGCGATTATTCATGCACACCAAAACCCCAATCAGTCGGTAGGCTCATGCAGTGCGAACTGTCCCAGGATAGACAATCAACCAACACCTTTTGTGTACATGAAGCACTTGCGCCTTTAGGTGGCAATTAACCTCCCTACAGCCTATCAGCACCGGTTGGAGTGAATACTCCATTGCCGGATTCTGGGCAGTTTACGGCGGAAATTCCGTTTCACCTCATTCTGCCCCAGTCTCGCTCACTAGCACTCAAGCTCTTTTCAATTTCTCATTGGTGAGCAGGCTCGCGCGGCAAACTTCCCACATCGAATCACAGATCATCTCAGCAAATAGCTAAAACCTTGCCTAATACTGTGAAAGTACGGTCTCTTCACTACATTTACTAACACACCAGTGGACATCACATGCATCTTTCTCACTTTCCAACCACAAGTACCCAATTATGATCCACTCATCATGTGACTCATTAGTTTTCAACTTCACAGTCCTCTCCACTGTGCAACAAATTAACAATAGTAATACGCTTTACGGAAGAACGCACATTTGTGCTACCATCATTGTAGACGCTGCATTCGCCGCAGTGCTCAGCAGTCTGCCTTTCTACAGAGATATCAAACACTAGTGTGTTGCAGCTAAGCTGTTGCTTTCCATTAGCCGAAGAAGTACATCACTGTTTCGTCGTATTGTCAGTTGGGAATTAAGTGATGCTAGTTCAATTTCGTAGTCTTATTCGTCGTGTCTCTACTTTGTGCGTTTCTTCTCCCTCTCCTTTTCTACGCCTACCACTTATTAAGGACCATCATGCACACTATCGCCTGCGTCTTCCAATGATCCGCACCCTTCTGAAGTGCCACACCCTGTTGCTCTGGCGCTACTATGACGTCCCATCCAGTCGCCTGCAAAGTGATTTTGCACTCCATACGAACATAACATGACCAACAATTGTTGAGTTCAGTCTTGATGTTGTGTTGTTTTGTATCTAGGGGAATGGGGACTCATGGCACCTTTGTAAAGGGGAGTCAATGGCTAATCTTGGCATCTTTCTCTAATATTTTCAATATCGTAAAACAAACCCTGCTTCCGAGTCACGAGCAGTTGGAGATACACGTTTTCACTCTCACCACAACCAGCTCTAGACTCATCAATTCTGTTCTCAACCCATGCCTCCCACATCACACCCGGCTTTTGTGTTTTGGGGAATACAATCACCCGCTTCCACTGAATGGTCTCCTCATTCAAACTGTCGACCGATAGTGTGAATCCCATTGCTACCGGTCGGCGAACCCCTCGTCCCATGTGCAGTTGTTATTTACTGAGGGGCAGAGCCTCTGCTTAATGCTTATCCCCACAAGATGAAGACTTCAGTCACCCCATTCCCCCTAGTGACCGTTGAACTGCCACATAGATCATCTTTCAGAGGGAGAACCGCCAATTTTACGTATGGCCTTACCTCGACGATTTGCAATGCAGCACACCCTCTGTGTGTCCACTTCTCTATTTTTGAACAGATAAGTAGTAAAAAGTATGCTTAACTCGATTAGCCGTGCAGTTGTTGCCATCCTCCATAAACCCATCTGTGCATCGGTGTACCAGTGTGCTTGTACATGTTCCTCCATGACACATTATCTTATACAGCACATGGAGTGATAGGCCATTTAGCCTCTGTGTAGCGTCGTTCGCGCACGTGTGCGTGGGTCTGTCTGCATTTCGTTACCGCGATGAAATGCTTTGCAAATAACCTAGTGGAAAGACACCAAGGGTGTTTCACATCATCGTAAAATTGTTGCACATATCGACTCATCTTCCTGTGCTGCAAGAATCACCACCAAAGTAGCCCCCAAAAAGCAGCAGTAGG